>NW_024412463.1:5931187-6051932 GCF_014898765.1 Herpailurus yagouaroundi | reverse complement strand
TGGATGGATGGATGGATGGATGGATGGATGGATGGATGCATGGGTGGGTGGATGGATGGTTAGGATGGATGGATGGATGGATGGATGCATGGGTGGGTGGATGGATGGTTAGGATGGATGGATGGATGGATAGATGGATGAATAGATGGATGGATGGATGGATGGATGGATGGATGGTTGGGATGGATGGATGGTTGGGTGGATGGATGGATGATGGATGGATGAATGGATGGATGGATGGTTGGGTGGATGGATGGTTAGGATGGATGGATGGTTGGGTGGATGGATGGTTAGGATGGATGGTTGGGATGGATGGATGGATGGATGGATGGATGGTGGGGTGGATGGATGGGTGGATGGATGGATGGATGAATGAGTGCATGTTACACCTCAAATATGGTTTCTTCTATGTAGAAAGGGATTTATACCCGTATGTTAATCTGTTGAGGCTGTTATGATAAAAATACCATGGATTGGGGGCTTAAACAACAAACATTGATTTCTCACAGTTCTGGAGGCTGGGGAGTTTAAGATCAAGGTGCTGGCAGATTTGGTGTCTGGTGAGAGCCCACTTCCTGGTTCATAGCCCTTCTCTCATCTTGCTATGTCTTCACAGAAAGGCTCTACCCTCATAGCCTAACCACCCCAAACCCCAGTTCCCAATACCATCACTTTGGGGGTTAGGATTTCAATTCATGGATTTGGGGGGGGGACACAGACATTCGGTTTGCAACAACCCCCTTTCCATAAAAACATGTGTATACAACAAACCGACACCCAGTGGCATTCCTTATATTTTTGTGTGTATGTCCATGCACAGTTGCCATTGTCAGTAATTTGTGATCTACTTGATGCCAGGGATATTCTGTTACTTAGCTTTGCTCCCTCTGCCCTCTTAGCAGTCTCTTACAGTAGTAAGCACTCAGCATAGGTTGGCTGTATTGGGACAGGAATCCACTAGTTGACAGGGATAGCTAATTTTTTTTCAATATATGAAATTTATTGTCAAATTGGTTTCCATACAACACCCAGTGCTCATCCCAAAAGGTGCCCTCCTCAATACCCATCACCCACCCTCCCCTCCCTCCCACCCCCATCAACCCTCAGTTTGTTCTCAGTTTTTAACAGTCTCTTATGCTTTGGCTCTCTCCCACTCTAACCTCTTTTTTTTTTTTTCCCTTCCCCTCCCCCATGGTCTTCTGTTAAGTTTCTCAGGATCCACATAAGAGTGAAAACATATGGTATCTGTCTTTCTCTGTATGGCTTATTTCACTTAGCATAACACTCTCCAGTTCCATCCATGTTGCTACAAATGGCCATATTTCAATCTTTCTCATTGCCACGTAGTATTCCATTGTGTATATAAACCACAATTTCTTTATCCATCCATCAGTTGATGGACATTTAGGCTCTTTCCATAATTTGGCTATTGTTGAGAGTGCTGCTATAAACATTGGGGTACAAGTGCCCCTATGCATCAGTACTCCTGTAAGGGATAGCTAATTTGATAAACTAAGTGATGTTAATAAGTGAAAAGAGCTTACTGTGTCATTTTTCCTAGTTAACATTTTTGCATATATATCAGAGTCTTCCGTCATTAGAAAAATCTCAGGGGATTTGAATGATGGGAATCTGGGGTATTGGGATAGATTACACGATATTTGAGACAGGCACCTTTGGTAGCCCTTACCTCATATCATGTAGGAAATGTTTGCCTAGGCATGAAACTTGGCCTTAATATGCAAATGAGAAATAATGAAAGCCACTGTTTGCTGAGCATTTACTCTGTACCAGGCACTGTGCTAAATAAGCATTTCATATGCACTAGCTTCCTTTGATTAATCCTTACAGTACCCCCCAAAAGCAGCATGATCATCCCCCCTTTTTTTTTACTGAGGAAGGAATGAAGGCAGAGAAAATAGGTAAATCCACCAAGGTCACACTCAGCCAATAAGGAACACAGTTGGTATATTAATCCAGTCTGGCTAATTCGACATCCTCTTAAGTGGTCCCTGTACTTACTGCCTCCCAACAGATTGTAGGGCTGCTGTGCTGTGTTCTCTGGTTATGCAATTGAATGGCAATACTGCACAGTTTGGGGAGGGAGGATGATAATCCGAGGATGTGATAAAGGCTGACAGAGCTGGCTGCATGCAAGTTGAGTGTTAATGCCTAACCAATAGGGGACTTACTGGCAAAACGCCAATGGAAAGAGGAAGCGGAGCCAGCTGGGGACCCAAGTGGAACATCACCAACACAGAGTGAAGGCAGGATGGGACAGTGTTAGAATATTTGTGCTGATGGAAGAAATGGAAGGGATTTTTTTTTTTTTTTATTTTATTTTCTGGATGGGGTGAGAGTAAAGGCAGGGACCCTATCGTCTCTCTCTGTAGCCTGGCCTCCTATTTAGATGGCAGGAGTCATTTAAAGGTCATATTTTTTTTCTATCTTAATCTTATTTTCAGGTTTCTAAAATGCTTTTAAAAATAGAAGAGTAGGGCATTTCTTCTCCCGTTCTTGAAAGTAAATAATTGAAAGCATTAGGCAATGTTTGTCCTTGGCATTCAAAGACGTGTGTGAGAGGTGAGTCTAGAAGTAAAGAATTTGTCTTAAACACTGAATATTTAAATGTTCTTTAATTCTCCAAAGTGACGGATTTGTTTTAGTGACAGAGTATTACACCGCAGTGCTCCCTTTGGCTTGCTGTTATTGTTGCATTCATAAATTAATCTATGATTTTGAGTGATTTGAAAATACACTGAAATACCAGCTAGCCACACAGGGAAGGAGTGATGATTTGGGGCATATGTTGACAAATGTTTGCCCAAGGCAACGCCATTCTTGAAAGGAAGTTACACTTTAATTAAAAGCTATGCCTTTTCTATCTCAACATTTGATTGTTTGTCTTTAATGAAAGTGTAGATAAAGGAGTTTGTTAATTATATATCTGTCTCCCAATGTGGTCTTTTTCCATTTGCTTTTGTTATCATGGCTTTTTCCAATTTCACTTAGCTAAGGAGAATATGTCAAATATTCCAAGTTATGGCAGCAAACCTTTAATAATTACTAAAAACACTTTACTAATTAATGCAACTATCTGACCTCAAAGTTGAAGTGTTTTGAGGTTATATGGATTGGCCAGCCCCCTAGTGCTATCATTTGGACTTCAGAGAAGTAGGAGAAATAGTTTTTTAGCTCAAAAGTGGTTCAGTTGTAGTGGAGTATTAAATGTTTGACAAAATAAGACACAAAATAACATAATGTCACATATAATAAACATGGGCATTTCAGATTTTTTTGGAAAAACTCATAGGACTTAAGAAATGAATACCTGTGTTATGTAATACACAAGAGAAGACTTAAATTAACATATGGGAAAATACCAAAAATGAAAAATATGGAAAATGTCTTAATACAAATCATCTGTAATGTCATGTCTCAACTACAACTACTATTAAATATTTAGTGTACTTTTTGAATACATATTTTTGTGTCTAGATACACATATATTTATATGTAATCATATATATTAACAGAGATCATAAAATATATGCATTCATATAAATATATTTACATATTCAGTTTAGCTTATGCTAGTACTTTTCCATTTTTTTTTTTTTTTTTTTTAATTTTCTAACCTTTTAATGAGTAATTCTGTCAGTGACAAGTCTCTGGTGGCAAGCAACAGAAACCTACTTTGACGCATGTAACTCAAATGGAATTTGTTTGAAGGGTCGTTGAATGCTCAAAGGCTTGAGGAACTAGATTTAGGAAGGACAGGATCTTACAAAGTTCCAGAAGGTGTTGGAACTTGAGTCTTTTATGTCACTGATGAGAAAAATTCCAGGGAAAGTGTGCTCCACGGGCTAGACTTATTTTTAAAATTGTTTTATTATTTGTTTTTACTTAAAAAATTATTTATTTACTTAGAGAGAGAAAGAGAGAGAGCACAAGCAGGGGGAGGGAGGGAGAGAGGGAGGGAGGGAGAGAGAGAGAGAGAGAGAGAGAGGGAGAGAGAGAATTCCAAACAAACTATGTGCTGTCAGCACGGAGCCTGACACAGGTCTCAAACTCACAAATTGTGAGATCATGACCTGAGCTGAAATCAAGAGTCAGATGCTTAACCAACTGAGCCACCCAAGTGTCTGCCACGCCGACTGGCTAGATTTAGGTGATGAGTCTTTCCACAGCTGGAAGAGGGAAGGTTTGGGAGACATTGATCAATAGCCCAAAGAGACAGTATGCAAAAGAAAAACGATAGTCTCCTTTAAAGGAATCCGAGAGTTGTTTCTGAAAGAAGATGGGATGCATACGGTGTCCAAATACAACATATGTTTACCACTATGATTTTGTAACCTTTTTTTTTTTTTTTTTTTTTTTTTGGCCATTCCGATATCTTTAGTGAGATTTTGAATTTCTTTAGGGTAGTGATTCTCAGCCTGAAGTGGTTTTATGCTCCGGGGAACATTTGGCAATGTAGGAAGACATTTTTGGTTGTCAAACTGGGGGGATTGCTACTGGCATCCAGTGAGTGGAGACCAAGCATGCTGCTAAGCACCCTACCATGCTGTTCCCCACAGCAAAGAATTATCTGGTCTTAAAAGGTCAACAGACTTGACATTGAGACACCTTAGTCTAAGTCAGAGTTTGCATGTCTTTTTTCTTCTTCAATCCCTGTATGTCCAATGAGAGAATTAGACATACTAGGGCCTTGGCCCATAGCAGAGTTTATAGACCCCTTTCTGCCACTGTACCATTCCCATCTTTTCTTCCATGGAGGAGAAACTTTATGACCTATCATTGTGTATCTAATCCAGAATTCTTTTTTTTTAAACTTTATTTATTTTGAGAAAGAGAGAGGGAGGGAGAGAGAATGAGCAGGGTGAGCGGCAGAGAGAGGGAGAGAGAGAATCCTAAGCCTGTTCCACACTGTCAACATGGAGCCTGATGCAGGGTTTCAACCCATGAACCATGAGATCATGACCTGAGCTGAAACCAAGAGTTGAGCGTTCGACCGACTCAGCCACCCAGGTGTCCCATAATCCAGAATTCTTAACTCAAAAGGAAATTGCATTCATCAGAAAAGGGAGAGACCAACACTGACCAGAGTCATCCAAAGTTTTTCTGAATATCATGGGTATAAGCTAGCTCCTGAATAATCAGAGTTCAGAGTGGAGAGCAAAGGGGGTAGGGAAGGAATGCAATTCCCCTTGTGTAGGATAGACTGGGACTAAAGATGTGGCAGAGGGCATGGCTATAGAATGAATCAGGGTGGTGTGGCCAAGGTAATATATTGGGGGAGCCTTGAGAGGAAGCTCTGTCTAAGTAAGACAGAGGATGAAATTCTAGTGACATCAGGAGACAGACGGTGGCTAAGTGAGTACAACTGTGTGGGGTTTGACAATGAGTGGTGACAGCTCGGGGACAGCACGCCCTGTCTGCACCCGAATCAACTCTCAGCAGCTGTTTTGTTGTAGGAATATGAGCTCAGGGTTTCTAGATCTTTTGAGTTTTCAAGGGAAGCTGGAAATCTGGATTTCATTTCACATAAACCTGGAATTTGTAAAAGTAGGCCTAGGGGCCAGTAGGTCTCAACTATGAGCACACATCAGGGTCAACTATAGGGCTTGTTAAAGCACAGAATTCCACGTCACATCCTCAGAGCTTCTGACTCAGTAGGTCTGGGATGGGGCCTAAATAAAATTCTTTATTTCTAGCGAATTTCCGAGGTGATGCTGATGCCACCAGTTTAGAGGCAGCATTTGAGAGTCATTGAGTTAGATCAAAACAAAACAAACCTAAAAATAAGCAAAGATGGTGACTGAAATAATTCAGAAGCTGCTTTGGAAGTCAGAAGTTGCTATTTTCTTAAAGTTTTTTTTTTTTTTAAGTGTATTTATTTATTTTTTAGAGAGAGAGAGAGAGGCAGAGAGAGAGGGAGAGAGAATCCCAAGGAGGGTCCGTCGGGGTACTCGATCCCATGAACCATGAGATCATGACCTGAGCTGAAACCAAGAGTGGGACACTTAACCAACTGAGCTACCCAGGTGCCTCAGAAGTAGCCATTTTTTTTTTTTTAATTTTGTTTTTTTTTCAACATTTATTCATTTTTGGGACAGAGAGAGAGCATGAACGAGGGAGGGGCAGAGAGAGAGGGAGACACAGAATCGGAAACAGGCTCCAGGCTCTGAGCCATCAGCCCAGAGCCTGACGCGGGGCTCGAACTCACGGACCACGAGATCGTGACCTGGCTGAAGTCGGACGCTTAACCGACTGCGCCACCCAGGCGCCCCAAGAAGTAGCTATTTTTAATTGTAATTTTAACTCATGATTTTAATCTCCCTGCCCAAGATACATAGGTCATCTGGTTCAGATGAAGACGAAGAAGGAGATTATTGGAGTTGTCCAAGATCCCAGAGCTCCTTTGTGGCCAAACTCAGAATAGTTCCCTCTTTCTACTATACATCATGCTGCCTCCGCTCAATAGGCAACAGGGAGCCATTCTAGGGCATTTTGCAGAAAGCGTCCTAGGAGGAGAGTGGCGTAAGAACCCAGCAGATGTTTCCAGAGTGAATGTAGCAGTGTGGATGCTTTCTGCTATAGCTGAGCTTTCCAGGGAAATGGTATCAGTACCCTGCCTCTGAGATGCAGTTTTCCCCTTATAGGCAAAAATGGCATCCTTGGGCTTCTGGACACGCACTCAGCTCCCCTCTCGTAAACACCAAGAAGACAGCAGAGGTTGAATGTCCTGCCTTTGAACAGGGCTTGCAGCTGGGAACAGGGGACCTTAGAGAGCTTGACTCCAAAGTAGAAATTCACCTCTCGCCAAGGTGAGTATTGAAGGAAAAAACAAAACGAGGATTTGTCTTTGAGAGGCACCCTTTAATAAGGCAGACCATCTGGTTCCCTGATTTAAAAGATCTCTCCTCAGGGCTCTTGGGAGAGTGTGTCTCTCACTTGCTTTGCTTTGGCTTCCCGTGGTTTGGGAGCTGCCCAGCAGAGAATTATCCAACACCACCTTCCTCACTCCCTCACACTCGTGACAGCACTTGTCTGCTCTGAATTAATACCGAGAGCAGAATCCTCATTGCAACAAGGCCAGCAGCAAATTCACGGTTGCTTGCCTCAGTGTGTTGCTGCCCGAAAAGTCATTGTCCATCTGATGACAAATTCTCCCCCTTCTTTCCTCTTTCCCTCCCTCCCTTCCTCCCTTCTTTCCTATAGACACTCAGCAAACTTTCCTGAGCAATGGGTGCTGCGGCAGGAAAGAGGGACGTGGAAGGCAGACCCCGTGACCTCAAAGAGCTCTTGGTCTGTTAAAGGACTTTCAACCTGATCCTGGATACTTAAAATGCAAAGCCGAAGTGCTACTATAAGCAGAACCCAGTGTCTTTTATATCATATGGCCTTCATATTGTAGAGAGTATTTTATTGCTGTTATTGTTGTTGTTGTTATTTCAGCCTATAGCTGTTGAGCTCTAGTCTATTGAGTGCTTGAGATGCTGAAGTGAACAGAACCCAAAAGGTCCCTGTTGGGAGGGGGGGTAGAAAACACACGAGTAAGTGAACAAGTGAGCAGGGCTTGCAGATGTGGAGAAGTGGGGTAAGAGAAGAGATTCCTACAGGGAGGGTGGCTGGGCGCCTTGGATATGGTGAGCATGGGAGGCTTCTCCGAGGAACTGATAGGCGGGCTGGGACCTGAAGGCCAGGCATTCCGGGACCTTGCTATCCAGGCAGTAGAAATAGCAAATGCACAAATCCCCAGGGCAGACATGCTGGCAGGTTGAAGGAGCTGAGAGAAACCCCATAAGGATGGAACATCATGAACTTGAGGTAATAGTGGATGATGAAAGGGGAGGTTGACAAAAGCAGAGACCAGATCAGTGGGTCTTATATACCTTGGGAAAGGTCCTGGATTTTATTCTTAGTGTAAAGGGAAAGAGCCATTGGAGAATTTTGAACCACAGAGGTGACTCTAGCCAGCTCTATTAGTAAGGTTCAGGTGTCCTGGGAACTTGCACATACCATTTCGGCCAACATAACCTGTATATGTGTTCAATTATGCCAGTTGAATTGGCTATGTCCTTTTCTATAAACAGAATATGACCACTGATTCCTTCTTGAGGTCAAACCTACTGTGATTTCATTCTTCCTAAAAACGTTATGGAATGTTTAGCCCAGAAAAAAAAATTTTTTTTTGAGGGGGGGATAGTAGGTTTTTTGGGAAGTAGATTTGGGCCATTGTCAGGTTTATTTAAAGGTTGGCTTTTAGACTATGTGACTTCTCTGGGAATCAGATGCTCATGATAATATTCCAATGAAAAAAGACAAATTAACATTGCCGTGATGTATCCATCTTGTCGACCAACAGAGGATCATGCCTTCCTTAGCCCCCAGTTCTCCTGGCTTCTATAGGTATGCCCGAACAAAGTCCAAAAACTCCCCTTTCCTGGCTCCATCATTTACTTGTTTGGTATTGGGTGTCCGTGGGCATAGTATCCCTTATCCTGACGCTGTTTCACTACTTGGTTTGAATTGCTTGGCTTTGCAGATGAGGAAAGGATTGGAGCATGAAGACAAGGTCTAGGGAAAAAACAAGTGACGTCTTGACTTGTCATATTCCCATAGCAAGCAGGAAAATAAGCTAGTCAAAACCTTCCCAATAAATGTTCAAGGTATTTCCCCTTTGTGGTCAACTGCTCTATTGGTTTCTTTTATTTTTGCACCACTAGCAAAAAAAAAAAAAAAAAAAAAGAGAGAGAGAGAGAGAGCTTGTTGATTTCATTTTGTGATTTTATGGGCCAATATTTGCAAGGCGTATCTTCATGACCTTGAGAGATCGTTTGCACATGCCTACCCAGTGGAGGCAGGAGTCTGGTTTGTTTCCCAACGCGCCCTGAGGGGTTTTTGCTGTCTAAATTCCAAATCTTGCCCAACTGTGAGCTCCAACTTAAATCCTTATGCAAAATGATTGCTGAATGAAAATGGCATGTGCACCAATTCCTTTCTAAATGCAAGCAAAACACAGGCTATAGAATTATGAAGTAAGCGTTGATTAAGAAGTGACAGGAGAGATTTGCGATAATGAAGCAAGGAACCACAGTTGTTGGGAGACCGGCCAGGTTCTTGCAATTAATTTTGCTCAGAAGTCAGCAGGATGCCCTGCTGTGGCTTGCAGACTGAGTGGGCATTTTGCTTCCCAGATTGGCTGGGACTTGGTTTGGTGTTTGAATTTAGGAGTTTTCCCCCACCTGCTTTGCTCAACCTTTCTAAAGCAACGGGAGTTTTGTATGGAAAGAGTATAGGCAGGGTCAGTTTTCTTCCTGTCTATGGGGTGAAACCAGAAGGAGAGAATGTATCAATAGAACAGTGGCCTCATTTGGAGGCCTCCTATGTCATCGTGACTCAGGGGTAAAGTGTGAACGTGTGTTGTTCTCCAAAACCTCGCATGTTAGAATGTGAAGGGTGTAGTTTTCAAATGCACGGAGAGGCTCACAGGATGCATGAAACACATCAGTATGCATATGACATACCAGCTCAGGGCTGGCCTGGGCTGAGCATGTAATTAAATTCCAGAACTGTTTAGATTAACTATTTGGCCATCATTACACACAAAAATAATAAGAGGAGTTTGTGCTACAATCTCTGGGTGAAGTTTGTTAGGGAACAGAGTACTTACACAATATCAGTGTATCTCCCCACAGCTTACTTTGACAAAGGGGAAAAAGAAAGATACCTTTGAAGCCAAGGAGTCTCCAAGAAATTACCCACCATGAGAGCAAAGTTAATATCATCAGTAGGATATCTTGAGAAAGACATACCATCGCTTATGTAGCATGAATAGCTTGAGTATTCAAGCGTGAGTAGCTTGAATCTAATCATGAGGACATAATCAGACAGACCGAAATAGAGGGGTATTCTACAAAACAGTGGTCCTGTGCCCTTCAGAAACTGTCAGCACCAGGAAAGTCTGTTCCGAATTGAGAACCCTAAGAGACAAGACAGTTTATTTTTTTTAATTTTTTTCAACGTTTTTATTTATTTTTGGGACAGAGACAGAGCATGAGCGGGGGAGGGGCAGAGAGAGAAGGAGACACAGAATCGGAAACAGGCTCCAGGCTCCGAGCCATCAGCCTGACGCAGGGCTCGAACTCACGGACCGCGAGATCGTGACCTGGCTGAAGTCGGACGCTTAACCGACTGCGCCACCCAGGCGCCCCGAGATAAGACAGTTTAATGCAGTGCATGACCCTGGCTTAGATCCTGGGTCAGAAAAAAAAAAAAATGGTCAGAGTATGTTATTGGGACAAGGGATGACATCTGAATACAGAATATCTACTAGATATTAGGTAATATATCAATATTAATTTCCTTAATTCAGTTACTGAATTGGGGTTATGTCAAATAATATCCTTATTCTCAGGAGACACACACTGATGTATTTAGGATGAACAAACTGTTCAGCAAAATAATAATAGTATGCGTCACTATCACGTGTGCATATTATACATGTGTGCACACACATACACAGAGAAAATGGCACAACAGTAGCGATTTAGGTGAGCAGCATCTGGAATTCACTTAGAAGATGGAGTACTCGTTCTGCAATTTTCTGTGGGTTTGCATTTTTTCAAAACGAAAAGTTAGAAAAGAAGCAACAAAAGAGGGGAATGGGGTAGAAGAGGGCAAGGCGGTTTGGAGACAACTGAGGCCCATCCGTAGACTCCTATGGGCTAACTAACCAACCAACCAATGCAGGGCTTTTTTTTTTTTTCTTTTTATGATAGCCAAAGCTCATCTCTCCATCATCCTAAACTGGTCTTTGATTTGTGAGAGGAATATTCTTCCTGCTTCCACCCTTCCAAAAAGAAAAAAAATAAATAAAAAGACTCAGGAAATATACAAAGAAGCGCAAAATTACTGTCTTCAAAAATCTTAAAATTACCATTCTTGATTTGATGGTGGTTTTGCTGGAGCGTTGGGTTGGAGACTGAAGAGGAAGCAGTTGTGGAAGAGATAATCTGCAAGCATTGTTCTGAGCTAGGGATTTTGGAAAGTCTGAGAAGGAAGGAGAAGAAATTCATTAGTTAAATGTTATTAAAGGTAGTTCTTCTTTAGCCATTGTATTTCTCATTTTTGTTTATGTTGTTTTGAAGATTTCCATTTCCATAAGGCCATTTAACAAAATGTTTCAGCACCATCATTATGCTCAAAGGAGCTACTCCAATATCTCTACTTAATGGCCTCTCATTTATTTATTTATTTATTTATTTTAATGGCCTCTCATTTATAAATGAGTGCCTAGTAACCACTAGACTGTACCCTACAACTGGACTTCTAATAACTGGAATTTGATTCTTTAGAAGTAGAGGGTAGACTTTAGCTCTGGAGTGAGGCAAGATTTGGGGGAGTGAATCACATAAACTCTCATGAGGCAGCTTAGGGGCCTTCTCAAAACATGGCCCTTGAACCTGTTCTAGTGGCCCTAACCAGTTCCTACCTATCCACAAGTGAAGGATAGAAACTCAGAATGTTTAGAAACTTCTACAGTGATTTGTTAAAATGTATTTTTTGATTAAAAAATTGGAGCCTTGGGGCGCCTGGGTGGCACAGTCGGTTAGGCGTCCGACTTCAGCCAGGTCACGATCTCGCGGTCCGTGGGTTCGAGCCCCGCGTCGGGCTCTGGGCTGATGGCTCAGAGCCTGGAGCCTGTTTCCGATTCTGTGTCTCCCTCTCTCTCTGCCCCTCCCCCGTTCATGCTCTGTCTCTCTCTGTCGCAAAAATAAATAAATGTTGAAAAAAAAAATTGGAGCCTTGTATTTTGTGCTTTTTTCTTTCTGGTTTTTTTTTTTTTTTAAGTTTTTATTTAGGGGCGCCTGGGTAGCTCAATCAGTTAAGCATCTGACTCTTGGTTTCGGCTCAGGTCATGATCTCCGAGTTTTGTGAGTTCGAGCCCTGCCCTCGGGCTCTGCGCTGACAGTGCAGAGCCTGCTTGGGATCCTCTCTCTTTCCCTTTCTCTGCCCTTCCCTGACTTGTGCTGTCTCTGTCTCTCTCATAATAAATAAATAAACTTAAAAAAAAGCTTTTATTTAAATTTTAGTTAGTTAACATACGGTGTAATTAGCTTCAGGTATACAATATAGTGATCAACACTTCCATAGATCGCCTGGTGCTCATCACAAGTGCACTCTTTCACCCCCCTCCCCTATTTCTCTCATCCCCTACCCACCTCCCCTCTGGTAACCACCAGTGTGTTCTCTATCATTAAGAGTCTGGGGACACCTGGGTGGCTCAGTAGGTTGAGCAACTAACTCTTAATTTCTGCTCATGTCATGATCTCATGGTTCGTGGGATCAAGCCCCACATTGGGCTCCACTCTGGGGGAATGGACCCTACTTGGGACAGTCTCTCTCTGCCCCTTCCCCTCCCCCCACCCCGTCTCTCTCAAAATAAATAAATAAACTTTAAAAAAGAGTCCGTTTCTTGGTTTCTCTCTCAATCTCTCTCTCTCTCTCTTTGCTTTAGAACCTACTAGAGTCTATTGATACAGTGGTTAGGAAACCACTGCTCTACTCTGCAGCTGTGGGTGATGAGAGTCTGTCCCCACTCCCCATTGAGAGAACAGGGACATTTAAGACTCTAGTAATTGTGTGAGTATTTCTGCCGCAGAAGCCTCTCCCCTGGTCCCCTGCCTCTTGTCCCCACCTGCTTGTTTATCTTCTTCACAGCAGACAAACACAAAGATGTTCCAGAAATCTGACTGCCACCCTCTCCTGCAGAGAGCACACCCTTGACTCCCAGGGCACTGAGGATGAATCCCCAAGTCCTCAGCTAGGCCCACAAGGTGTCAGGTCCTCTCATCCCTGGTCATCCCTTTTCCCGGCCTGCTCTCTCCTCTCCCAGCGCTCTGCCTTACTGAAACATTCACGAGTCTCAGTTTTTCTCCAAATCTCAGCTCAGACGTCTGCTCGTTTAGCGAGACACTTTCCTACCCTGCATGTGTCCGCTGGATTGTAAGACCTAGAAGACCAAGGCCCGAAGCTGAGTCACCACCACATCTCCAGCATTGTTTAGCAGGGGACTGAGTGTGGGGCAGGTGCTCAGGGAATCTTGAACATATGACTGGCTGGATAAACGGAAACATAGATGGAGGATGGATGGATAGACCAATGCTCTATTTTCAGGGTGTCTCTAATGTGTGCATCTTCACACAGTAACTCCCCAGAATTGGAGCCTAAAGCTCATTGAAAATCTCTTTCCTTTCCCTTTGTCTCCCCCGCACCCCATCCCCCACCCTGCTTTTTCATTATTACCTAATACTTTATTTTTACTATATTATACAAATAGGTATTGGTTTGTGATGAATTGAGGTTGGGAGGGAATCTCTCTCTTTACCATAGACCATTTGGGGAGCACTTGGGGAATGCACAGCTTGGCCCATGTTCAGTGGCTTGAAAATTCTATCTCTATCTCTCAGTTCTGCTTGTTTTTGGAAATACCCCATTGTGTTCTCTCATCCCTGTAGACTTGCCATCTTAACTTCTCAGTCCCCAAAGCAGAATGCAGCTTCTGACCTATCCCCATATTGTATCACAGCCCTGCTTCCCACAGCTGAGTGACCTTGAGGCGAGAGGACTTAACACCTTGGATTTCACTTTTCTCTGCAATATGGCCATAATCCTAATGCCTAATTCAGAGAATTGTTTCAAGGATCAGGGGAGAGAATGCGTGTCTACGATTTAGCCGCAAAGTGTGCTCTACATTATTGGCTGACATTTCCATTCAGAACCTGGTGTAACTTCTTTTTTAAATGGTCTACACATAAGAATAAATCAATTAACATGACTGTTATCAAATACTTATTTCTGGTAGGCCTGCAGCCATCTCCCCTCCACCGCCTTGTACAGCCTCCCAGGTTGTCCACTGCCCAACTCCAAAGGGCATTGTTCACATAGATGATGATATACACAGTCAAGGTGGAGGTGACACATAGGATTTCAGTCCTCATTCTCTGTTAGTCAATTAATAATACCAATCTTTAAATAAAGAGAGAAACATGTGGTGGGACCAGAAGCAAATACTTCAATGTTTTTTACACTCATTTTCCTTATCATTATTAAAAGAGAAGATGAAATTATGAATACAGAAGTAAGTGGTTTAAACACTTTCATATTATTTCAAATATTAGGTGTCATCATTATGATACTTAATTAAGAACAGTTATCCAACTGAAGTGGTTTAATAGATTCCAGAATCTAATTTTAAGTCACGTTGCAAACAGAAGGCACTTACTGAATGAATTGGATGGTAAAATGTTAGGAGAATGGGTAAGTGGTTCCTTGATCCATGTTTCTCGTTCATATTTCTCCCTTGGACTTCTAGGCTAATCTATTAGAGCTATCAAAGACAAAAATTCATTGGGACAAAACTAGATGGGAAAGGGGTGAAATGATAACATGCCAGGGAAAGTCAGTATCCGCTTATTTAGTGGATAACAGGGAGTACCATTAATCTCCTGTGCATGACCATGAAATGGGATAAATAACCAAATGACAGTTTTATGAAGTTAAGCCTGAATCACATTCATTCTGTATCTTCTAGACATGCACTAGATGTTTTGCAGTCAAATTGCTGTTTTAGTCCACTTCAGGGGTGATGGTTAGCATATTTATTGGCTAATGATGAGCTATCAAATTATCAACCACTGGTCACAAACATGTTACTTGCCGGGTCCGTGGTGAATAGCCCACAGCCAAACAGATGGCTCTTGGCTCTGTAATGCCGAAAGGCTTGTTGGAAGGCTCTGACTTTACCCCTGACCCAGCGCAGCTGGCAATAAGGATTTAAGGAGAAAAAACAGCCTTAGAACACAAAAATCAATTTGCATAAACAAGATGCACTTCTTTTTTGGGAGGATAGGGGGAAAAGCAAAATCACTGGAAGTAGGGGGGAGGGAGGAGGGGGAGAGAGAGGAAGAGAGAGAAAGAGAGAGAGGTGGGGGGGAAGAGAGAGAGGAAGGGAGACAGAGGTAGACAGAGTATTCAGTTTCATATTGGAGCTTTTCTTTAAGATGACTGTTTGAAATAATGATAAAGGGACTTTGGTTGTGCAAAACCACGTGACCTGAGAAAGAAAAAGGATGAGCTGAAGGAAGTAGGGATGTTTAACCTGGCTTTAGCAAAGACTATGAGGAGTCATGGCAGCCGAGTTCTAACGTCTTGCCGTGTGGCCCGGGAGAAGGCAGTCAGCCAGAGTCCATACAGTGTCAGAAAGACTCCAGGACCACTGGGTAAAAACTGCACATGGGCAGATTTGAACAACAGTTGAGGAATCCCCACCCCCGCCTTCTTTCTCTTTCTGTCAGAATTATCTGAAATGAAATTAGATTGCTTTGCAGAAGAGTAGATGGCCCGTAACGAACACGTTAATACCGACCTGCAATGTTGTGATTCTGAGACATCAGACGCTGCTTATAGATGCTCTTGTCCCCATGAAATAGTTTATTGTTGGTAAACCTCTGATATTTTCTCAACTGTATTTCAAAACCTTAGACCAAACTTAGAGTCAACCATTTCCCCGCCAGACTTTATAACTTATGTAAGCGATTGCAATTAAAACCTGTACCACAGTTTATACTGTATTACAATTTAAAAACTTAAAAAAGTTGTCCTCTTGCTTATACTAGGAACGATTTGTGCTAAGTTTTCAGTTTTCATGAAATACAGACTGTTAACTTCTAGTGCCAGACAAGAGCAACACTTAGGTCTTCTGTTAATCTGCTATATATTTATTTGCTGCTGCAACATAGAAATATATTTGGGGGGGGGGTCCAAATAGACCTCCAGGCAGAGAACTTTCTTTATATGAACCTATTTACTGAGAAATCAGTGTCTCAATACTAGTGGCCCAGAAGGTAAAATGTAAGATGAAGTTACCTGGATAATTTGATAATTCATCAAATTAATGCACTGTGTGTCCAATTCCAAATATATTTAACAATACAGCAGTAGAGCACAGTTATATAAATATCTACAGATCAATATGTGAGAAAAATCACATTTTAATGCAAAATGTTTACCTTTTTTAAAAAAGCTTTTTGTATCCCTAATTTTAATAGCTGAATTTTGTGTGTGTTTGTTTTCTCAGTGCTCTGGAGTCTTTGAGGGACCCTTGGCTCCTCTGTTATTTTTGATGAGAAGTATTGTTCGGCCACTGGTTATAACCTTCCAACTGAAAACAGGTCACCCTGTAATTTAAAGGAAACAAACAAAAAGTTAATACAATACAGTGCCGGAGGAAAATGTCTCAGACCTTAATGGCCATCAGTTGATGGGCCTGGTGGCTGTTTTCTGAAGTGGTACCCAGGGTCTGAGCTAGGCCTGCAGGGATCATTCTAGAACTCTAATCTAATGAAAAGATCAGGAGGATGAGGGGTGGGCTGGCGGGGAAACAGCGGGGGCAGGTCTTGGGATTTAAAACTTTGGTACCTTGTCCCTTTTAAGTAGGAAATACTAAAGCACGAGAATACTAGATCTCCCACAGTCCAGATAGAGAGAGGAAATTTACCTTAAGATGCATTTTCAACCTCTGACATTTCCGAAACTGTCCAAATTCTCAGCATTTACACTCTGAATATTAAACTGTAGCATTATTGATTTGATCTGATTTGTGGATTTCCTCAGAAAGGAGCAGGCTCTCTCTTGAGCTCAGAATGACTTTCAGACGTGAGAACCCATGTCTGCCTGCCCACATGGGGGGCAGGGGGTAGCACAGGGCAGGTTGCTTCTTTCCTCTTTTCCTTTTTCCTTTCTCTGGGGGGAATATTACGGGCTTGTTTTCTGAGTAATTTTAAAAGTTCAGTGAATAGGGACGCCTAGGTGGTCCAGTTGGTTGAGTATCTGACATCGGCTGGGGCCATGACCTCACGGTTTGTGAGTTGGAGCCCTGCATTGGGCTCTGGGCTGACAGTGCAGAGCTCACTTCGGATCCTCTGTCTCCCTTTCTCTCTGCCCCTCCTTGACTCTCTCACACTCTCAAAAATAATAAATAAACATTAAAAAAAAACTTTTAAAAAGTTCAGCGAGTAATATAACAGCTGTATTTTGTGTGTAACTGTTGTGTATTGTGACATAATACTATGCAGTTATTTTGTGATATTTATCAATATTGAGATATATTGATTTATGGTATTCATTTTAATAGCTTCACAAGGTTCCATTATGTCAGTATACTATGATTTATGTATCTCAATCACTACAGATCAGCATGTAGGTTGTTTCTGGCTTTTGACTCTTATAAGAAATAGTTCTCCAATAAGACTTCCCATCTAGCATACATATTTAAGAAAGGAATTGTGGTGCCCAAGCATATGTGCATGTAAATCGTCTTCTAAATGTCCCAGTGTTAGTTGTTTGGAAGTGACATGCTTACACATACCTAGGATTCACTTTCTCTATCTGTAACAGGAGATAGATGAGTTTGAAATCACTGAATTTCTCTCCAGATGTCATGTTCTATAACAGACTGTCTCACTTAGGATCAATGCCCTCCCCACCCTTTCCTCTTCTCCCTTCCCTTCCTCTCTTTCCTTTCCCTCTTATTTTCTTCTTGTCTACATTCCAATCCATAGCCATGACTTCGGTTGCCAAGTACATGCTGAAGACAACCAGAATTCAAGAAAAGATAGTATTTGAATGAGAAGGTGGTCAACTCTGGATTGCAAGCAATAGAGAACAGAGACAGCCGCATCTTCCTTAGTTGACTAGCACTGCCTCTGTCGCATAGTCGATGGTCAATAGCGTGGTTGAAATAAATGAACCTTAGCCAAAGACAGAATTGAAAGATATATTGCAAGATTCTATAACTTTCTCATCTTGGAAAAAAGAACCATCAAACGTGACTATTAGGTCAAGATATACAAGGTACAGTGATCTTGCTTTTTTTTTTTTCTCTTCAGGTCCCCTCTTTACCAGATGTTTCTCTGTAATGTTTTAAACCAAACTGCTTAGTAGAAAATACCCCAAGTTTTTGTTGTCTGCTGAAATTGGATTGTTTAGTCATTTTGTTATTTTTTTTTATGAATAGATATTTTTTCCCCTCAACTTTGAAGAAGACGGAAAATGACCGGAATTTAAGCTTGAGTGGACTTGACCTATGTCATACCCGAAATACAACAATCGGTATCCCAAAGCTCTAGAATAAATAGGTTGTGTCTGGCTTCACTCTACAGCACACTTGAAAGCTTGAACATGCAGTTGACCAGAGATTGGTGGGTTGGTTCATTCCTGTTCCTGGGACAGCAAAACACTCAAAAAGTTTGTAGTGGTATTGGCTTACAAGAAACTTATTTTTAAGTTCTACAAACAAGAATAATTTTTATTTTGTCATTGTTTTCCCATTCTTGCCCTATTTGACAATGTCTTTTTTCATCAAACTGGAAAAGAAAAGACAATGTGGACCAAACTTTCACAACTTAGCTCAGCTGGGAGCTGAATGCCTGATATATGCTTCTAGCACTTTATGAGTTTCTTTGAGGGTAACAAAAGATATTACAATTAAAAAATTTTTTTTAATGTTTTTATTTTATTTTTGAGAGAGAGACAGGTAGAATGTCAGTGCGGGAAAAGCAGAGAGAGAGAGAGGGAGACACAGACTCTGAACCAGGCTCCAGGCTCTGAGCTGTCAGCACAGAGCCTGACACGGGGCTGGAACTCATGAGCTGTGAGATCATGACCTGAGCCAAAGCTGGACGCTCAACCGACTGAGCCACCTAGGCACCCCAGGATATTACAAATTTTTAAGGGAGAAGAGTGGAAAGAAGGCTGTTGTTTTTTCCTCTCTTAGGTTTAGAGGTAAAATGATTGTAGTGGATACATGTGGCTTTTTTTTCCCCTTTGTTTTGGTTTTGTTTATTTTCTTTAATTAATTGTGTTATGGATATGTTACTTTATTTGCTGCCTTAATTTCCAGCCACCCTTTTTCTAGCAGATAAGATTTAATTGAGGAAAGCCGTTATTTCCATTAATGTAGTTTAACTGGGATTGGTCCTACTCCTAGGTCCAGGGATGGTCATGGAACTTGTCACAGAGCCTGGTTTAGGTTTGGGCACAGGAAGTCTAGGACATCTCAAAAAGCTGAATGAGAGCTACTGGTCTTGAATCTAAGAGCCCATAGATCTGGGTCCCTTAGCAGCCATCTTCCACCAGATGGATTCAGAAAATGAGGCCAACATGGAGAACAGAGATGTCCTAGCATCCAGGTCCTGGTGACATCACCATCACATGGTGAGCCCGCTTGAATCCTGTATTTTCAGTTATATGAATAAATTCCCCTTTAGCTTAAGCAAATTTTAGATGTATTTTTGTCACTTACAACTAAAAAGGCTTACACAGATCTGCTACCTTTGGCAGAGAATTATGAGACTAAACTAACTTCATTCTCTAAAGTCTAGAGAATCAAGAATCCAGGAAAATCTAGAATCTAGAGTCTAGATGGTGACATGATAACGATCACAAAGAGTCGTAGGGCGTTAGAAATTAGCCTATAAATCCAACCAGAGAATACAGTAATACTATAGTTGGAAAACAGAAGCCCAGGCTTATCCTCCTTTGATATTGGTTAGGAAACTTAGATAAAAGGTTTGCCCTGGTCATGTCCCACTCTGTGTATAGTTCTCCTTCACCTGGTAATTAGAAACCCTCTTCTCCTGTTGAGATAAGTACATGAGATAGGAAGGAAAGACCCTGAACACCTGCCTATGTTATACAAAGCTTCTGAGAATTTAAACGCTTGATCAATAAGACTCATGGTGATGGAATGACCATAAAAACGTAAGCTATTTAAGGGAAGATATACTGTTCATAGAATGAGATTTGAAAAGCATTTAACACTGGATCATTTTTGTTACAAAAACATCCCATCTCCATCTCTGTCTCCTTGGAACATTAAACACAAATGAGTCCAAGTGAAATAGTAAGTCTCTCAATGATTTATGGTTAATAGTAAATTCAGAGAAAAACACACCAATTTGAGACATTATTGTTATTAAGGGACAGTCAGTGCTTTTATTTTTTGCAATCAGCATGTACACTCATATTCTCTCTTCTGCCTATTCACAGTCATGGTCATTTTAGAGGCAATATACATAACTCGATTTTTTTTTCATCACCATGGCTTCTTCTGTTCAGAAAGACTCCATAATTTAATATTTTCCCCAGCAGACAATTTTACTTTCAGAGAAAAGATATGAGATGATGCTCACGCAAATGGGAAACAAGTCTGGGATGCTGCGTTATCGAGATCTGGCCCCCAGAGGAGTTTCCCTTTTATAATTTCCTCCTGTGCCATTTAACGCACACATTTGTATTCTGAGGCTATTTTGTCGTGGGTTCCTTTGTCCATCAGTCATCTCATCAGATTGGAAACCATTTCTTATCTTTTCCCATCCTGTTCCAGCAAAAATGCACTATTTGTACCAAGTCAACAAAACCTTATTTACAAACTATGATAGGACTGAAAAGACCTAAACCCAAAAAAACAGTTGGTGGTATTCTTTGACAAATTGAACCATTTAAGGAAGACACAAAACTTATCAGATCCCCACTCCAGGAACATGAGCTGAAGTTTTCCTGCGGTTCATTCAAACTTTTCTGTTGTGATTTGCACAATGGCTAAGAATGGGAAACAGCAATCCCAACAACCGAAAACAAACTCCCTTTTCTAAACACCCAAAGCAAAGTGGAAAGTTTTAAAATTATCTGGATGGACACTCCCAGGACAGCCACCACGAGTAACACACATAAGAGATAACGGTGACCCATCCAGTTCAAATAATTCGCAACAATGCCCAAGGAACTTCTTAGAAGAGCAAACACATTTATGTGGGAAGAATATGACCTGAGTTTTGAAACAGATTGAGGAATTAATCACATGAAGTTTCAACATTAAAATATAAATAGAGTGAACAAGGAGGGGCAGAAAATGTCCTAACTTTATCCCCAGAGAAGTTATTCCCAGTTTGTCCCAAAAAGAACCTCTTGTTTCATGTTTTCATGCTACAGTCTACCTTTCATGAAAAAGCACTTTCAAGTTAAATTTTTCATTTATTTTTATTTATTTATTTATTTTTAAATGTGTTTGTATAGATTCTCAAGAGCAGGGACTAATTGTTTTGCTATTTTGAGTTCCCAGAGTCTAATGCTGTGCTTGATACATGGTAGATATATAAATATTTGTGAATTAATGAAAATGTATACAGACAAATGCCCACTGAATATGGCTTACTGGGGGGTGGGGGGGTTGGGAGGGGAACCTTAATGTTAAACAATAGGGGAATTGTTTACAATATATTTTGGGGCATCTATAATAATGAGATGTTATGAAACCCCCCAAATCAATGTGTTCAAAGAATTTTTAAGAACATTGGCAAATGGACATGATACTTAGTAAAGAAAGCAGGACAAACATCTGAACAACTCTGAATAAGGATTCTAAGGAGTTTGCACAATTATTTTCCTTTCATCGCTTTCCTTTTCTGTTGCTTCAATTAATTGCTTTAGAGTAATTTTGTTACTCTCCGCACTCCTCAGATAGGAAGCTAATCCCGTGGATATGTCAAAGTGGGGCTTAAAAACTCTTTGTGGAACTCTCTGGCTCCTGTATCAGGGTTGGCTCTGAGCATTATTTGACTTCCAGTGTGTCATATAGACAAATAATTCCCTTAGGATTCTTCCGTGCACCTAATTTCCATTTAAGATGTCTCAGGGATGTAAAAAGTACAACTTATAAAAGAGGATTCTGTTCGATGGGAAAAAACCAGAATAAACAATACATATATGTTACTGACAGGCAAATGCAATGTATCTATAGACTGCATAACTGGAGGTAAACATTGGGGTAAGTTATGTTTTTACACAGTACTCTACTGTTTCAAAGACCATGTTCCAGAGAACGCTAATAACCAGAGATCCTTATCTGCTGGTCCAAGAAGGAAGGGTTTCTGCTCAACCAAACATGGAAAATTCTGTATACTGTCTCTTTCCTTGTAATGAACAAATTGTATTTCCATATTCAAGGTTCAGAGAAATCTCCCAGCCAGTGCAAAACTGACTAACCTCACTCACAATTAAACTTATTTGTGCCAGATCATAATATGGTTTTCTAGGTGTGTTTATTAAATTAATACATAGCGACTACCAACGATTTTCTCTCAATAGCAAGTTAATAACATCACTGCACCTTTGTCTTTCTGAAGAATAAAACCCCAAGACCTTCCTGAGGCTTCTAGATTCTGGAATATCACTATTACATCTTATTTTGTTGATAAAATCTAGTTGTTTAATTTTGTGAGCATGCTGGCATAGACGTTTAGTAGAGTATACCAAAGCATTCTTGAGCTAGCACTGACTCATATCTGTGAGGCTTAGTCATTTGCTAAGAAATTTATCTCCCCATGCAGGGTATCACAGATTATATGATTCAAGTTGATGAATAAATTATAAATTACCATATATGGTGAACATATTGTGGGTATTTTTGGGCCAGTGTTGAAGAGGTGGTTTAATGCCGTGAATTCTGTAGTTTCTATAAATAAGATGGGTTTAAGTAATATATGGCTTCATTTTTCTAAATTGTTTTAATAACCTGAAACCATCTTGTCTACAGGTATCACACTTAAGTTAGCACTGCATATTTTAATACGTATTAGAAAAAAATACCACCAGCACACCAAACCTGTGATTTTCCAGATGCTATTGTTTAAAATAAGACCAAAGTAGGTCTAAGATGTAGAAAATTAGTTGATTTAATAAGCATTCATAGTATGAATGATACGTGGCAAAAATCTCTAAGGGGCTATGTAAATGACAAATTCGGGAAACTCTGAGTATACTATCTCAGAAGACTAGTGTTAATTATCCATCTCCCACATCAAATGAAGTGGTTCCCAAATCTGACTGTGCTTTGGAATCATTTGGGAAGCTTTTACAAATCCCATTGCAATCTCCAATCAAAATCAATTAAATCTGAATCTCTGGACATGGGATATGGGTATTCGTAATTTTTAGAAGCCCCCAGGTGACTCCAATGTGCAGCCAGAGTTGAGAACCATTGGGTTTCGGTTTCATCTTGCTATCGCTCCTGATTCATTTCTTCCTTCCAGCTGCTTCTGGATCTTTCTCTCATCTGACTTGTCTACATCCGCCCCATGCCAGTCTACCCAGCCCATACTAGTTAGCCATTTCCTTGAACCAGACCTGAAATATTAGCTGCAGGGAGTTCTTGATCTTTCTATGGACATGGCTCAAGTGCCAGCATTTATGCTAGTTTTCTGCTTCAATTACATCGATTTTATAATTGACTTTTGACTGCTCTAGCTATTTGTGTCTTGTGTACTACTGTGCAAATTCCATGTAAATGTTGGAGATATAACTTTTCCCTAGTGCAAATGAACTCTGAGACAAAACTATAAAACATTTGAGAATGCTTTATTTTTTTAAGTTTATTTATTTTGAGAGAGAGAGAGAGAGAGAGAAAGAGAGAGAGAGAGAGACCGAGCCTACATGAAAGGGGGAGGGAGGGGCAGAGAGAGAGAATCCCAAGCAGGCTCCTCACTGTCAGCGCAGAGACCGACGTGGGGCTCAAACCCATGAACCTCAAGATCACAAACTGAGCCAAAATCAAGAGTCAGACACTTAACCTGCTGAGCCACCTGCGTGCCCCTGAGGATGCTTTCTATAAGATTTTTTCTCCACAAGTTTTCTGTAACTGCGGTGGTCAGTTTGTTTTGTAGATGTCCTTCATTTGGGGATATGAAAACATCTCTGCTGGACTGAAATAGAGGGTATTTACACTACTGTTTGAAATTTCCAAATCTGTTCCCTTCTCTGTCCTCCACATGCCTTACTCCCACCCCAGAGTCTACCCTCAGACCTCTCTCAGACTTCTACCCTCAGACCTCTCTCAGCTACCGCAGGTGATGACCTCGCATAAAAGATGATTTCTGTTTTACTTTTTATTCTGTAAGTAATTGCCAACTGCCCACTAATGCACACAATGTGTGGCAGTTGCGCGTGCAAAAATAGATTTTGAACTGGTATATCCAGGCTGTGTGCTCAGATACTTTTAGTTCATGAGTCTGGGACTGAGACGGAATATCAACATTTAAAACTACAGAAAACAGAGCTAGAAAGTTATTTCCCTGCCTCAACATTGACCTATTTATTCTCTTACACCTGCAACTAATTTGTTCTTTTCTGAATGCATGCAAATGTAGAAAGTGATTTGGGTCTTCTCTTTTGAGTCATCCAAAGTTTACATGGCATTTTAGCAGTGGTTCTTTTATTGTGAGTCTTTGCTTGTCTACCTTCCACTCTTCTCTTTATTAACCCCTTCCTTTGGTGAGTCTCCCAGTTGACAATAGATTCTTGGCATTTAGAAGGGATCTGCTATAAGAACTTCTGAAGTTGAGAGCATCTCTACAGCAGGTGTTGTCAGATTTTTTCTGTAATGGGTCAGACAGTAAATATTTTCAGCTTTGTGGATTGTCCAGTATCCATGGCAATTACTCCATTCTGCCGTTGTAGCATGAAAGCAGCCATAAGTGTTATGTAAAGGAATGTAAAGGAATAAAGTTTCAATAAAACTTTATTAAAAAAAACAGATGGAGGGCCTGATTTAGTTTGCTAACATTACCCTACAGTATATAATTGTTCCCACAAAGCAGAGTAAAGCAAAACTGAGACATCTTAGTGACATCTTCAAACACAAATTCAATAAATAAAAGACTCAAGTCACTTATAAAACTAATAAAGTTAATTCTGCCCTTAAAATGAGCTCTGTACATTGGACATTACATCAGTATGATTGTGATGTTGGTTATAAACTTAGCTGAATCTGTGATGTCTTATCCATTCACAAGAACCACTACATGTAGAAAGACAAGCAGACAACAAAGAGGCTATAAGATGCAGAGGCCAGGTTATAGGTTGAGCACTAGTTCAAGCCATTCACGTCCACAGATCAGTTCTTTCAAAGGACCACTGACCTTCAGCAACCATTATGCAGAGTAGAAACTGCAAAATGTGTATTTGTGTATACAAAGGCTTCTATGTATCAAGCAATTTATCACTAAGTTATGTATACCACCCTAAATCCTTCACTGTTCTGTTCTGTTTGTGTGAACAGGCCATGCCTACCCAACCAGATTAACAACTCCCATTTGCCACAATGCTTAGCAGAGGGCCAAACACACTGTCAATAAATGAACGTAATTTTCATTCTACAACCATTAGGTTCAGACATTGTTCCAGTTCAGGCATTGTTTCTGATTCGAAATACATTCATCAGTGAAGGCATTGTGATTACATGAGTGAGTAATACAAGCCAGTTCTCGGTGAATGAAGCTGAAGTGATAGGATCCTTGATAAGGTGGGGTCCCTATCAACAGATCATTGATAGGATCATTGATAGGCTGAGTTCCCTCATTTACATGGCACAGATGGCCATTGCTAATCTTGCCCTAATTCTTTTTTTTTTTTTTTTTAATGTTTATTTTTGAGAGAGAGAGAGAGAGGGAGGGAGGAAGGGCACCTGAGCAGATTAATGAGGTCTAGGACTGCTTTAGGAGGGTGTGCCATCTGAGCTGAGACCGAAGGAGGGATGAGTGAGAGTTAGCTGGGTGAAGGACAGGCTGAAAGTGAAAGGCAAGGTGTTCCAAAAAGAGAAAATTGCTTTATGAAGCCCTAGGGCAAGCCACATGATCCCAGTATCTGTAGAAAAATATGCCCAATAACTGTGCTGGCCCCAGGATACGTGACTTCTTTGGGGTATACTCTGGCCATCCGGCAGCCTGAGAACGGTGGGGAATCCAGGTTGCTGTTTGATTGATTTAACAAATGCTGGCACAGTGGAAAAATTGGAGCAAATACGCTAGAAATAATCTTCCCAATGAAGTTAAAACCGGGAGTTGATTGTGAGGGGAATTTGTGGCGTTTCCTCCTTTTGATGCCGGTTAGGACATGATAGATTGTAATGGACCTCGGAGTGTTCGCAACGACATAATTCTCACTTTGTCAACAGAGCCGACCTTAAAAACAAGAAGAAATAAGGAAACCGTCAAAAGGCAGTTTATCTTTGCCTTCGTTTCATCTCCAGACACACATCACAAGTTTCCTGATCACCCAGGATCTTCTCCACCTCGTGTTCCATCCCTGCTCCGAGACCCCCTGCTAGGCTATTACACTCATACCCCCTTATAACATTGACTCGCCGTAAAGTGCTCTCGATTTCTGAATTTTCATTCAGAAAGTCTGTCCCTTTTTGCTTTGGTGGCATATGCAGTGCTGAGTACAGCCACCTCCCCCACCACATCCATTCATTTTAGTACATGTTTGAATTAAAAAGTAGGTGGTTCAGCTAAATGTTAAGGAGATGGGATCTCCTTAACAAGTGGTACGTGGGTATTTTGATAACTATAAATGACTGGCATTCGGGAAATATTATTTTAGTGAATGGAGATGCATTTTTGGAGTCTGATCGTAGTTTGAATCTCAGATTTACTATGTAACATCTTGAGAAAACTACTCCATCTCGCTGAAGCTCAGCTTTTAAAAAATCTGTGAAGTGGATTGATGCATCCAAGCTACACCATCAGTTTTTGGTCTGGGAGGCACTGCTTTTGCCACTTCGAAGAAAATACTGAGCAGAGGGTCCGGTATATTGCGTGTGGTGTAAATGTTAGTTCCCTCCTTCATTGTTTCCCATGTCTCTTGCTATACGCCAGCGGTGTTCTCCTCCGCGGAGATCTGGATCTAATCTTTATGATGTATCCACCATTACCCAGCCCTCTGCTTTTCACCTGAATTTACACAGAGCTTTTTTTTTTTTTTTTTTTTTTTTTTTTCGTTTTGGTTCACAGCTCTTCATTTTCATTTTCAAAATTATTGAGCAAAAAAGGCAAATTACTTTACCTTTTCGGACTGTCTCTGGGAGTGCAGTTGGTGTTCTGACAAAGGGGATCACAACCTCATGTTTCTGTTTCCTACTTGCCATGATTACTACAGTGGTGTTAAGATAGTTTTATTGTGGGTTTGGTGTGAAAATAAAGCGTGCAGGGTAAAACGTACTGGCAGTGAAATGACTCATGGCCCCTCTCCTCAGAAGTTCCGAGAAAGAGCACAGTGTCCTACTGTAAACCCATTTTTAACACTATTGTAAAATCCAGGCTTTCTTTGGATTTTACCATGTTTTTTCATTAATGTCCTCTCTCCTTTCCAGGATCCAATCCAGGGCACCACACTGCATTTAGTTGTTATGCCTCCTCTGTCCCCTCTGGTCTATGACAATCCATTAGCTTCTCTTTATTTTTTATGACCATGAGCGTCTTGAGGAGTAAGTACCAGCCCCATTTCCTGCAGAATGTCCTCCAACCTGGGTCTATCTGACGTGTTTTTCATGACTTGACTGAGGTCATGGATTTGGGGAAGAAAAGCACAAGAATGAAGTGACCTCCTTGTCACATCATACGAGGTTACACATGACATTCACAAGACATCTCTGGTTATGTGGAACTGTGTGTATTGCTGTTTTTACCTTTCAAGACTCTGTTCTTTGGAAGTAAGTGACTAAGTCTAGCCTACCCTCAAGAGGGGAGGAGTGGAGACTGTCATCCAGAGGTGGAAATATCTGCAGATAGCAAATAGAATGCTTTTATGAGGAAAAGTTATAAGCCCATTAAAAAGACCTAACTGTGGGTATTTTCACTCTCTAAGTGAACCCAATGGGATATAATAAAATCTATACCTAGAGTAGTCTTGATATTCCCTCTGGTCCTTGTGATTTGAAGTATTTATATAACAAAGTGCTATTGAAACGTATTCCTGATTTTCATCTGTAAAACAGAAAGCCTGGTCTCAAATACTGGTCTTTCTATTTTCTTTTGAAAAAAAAAAATCCTCATATTAAAATGTTGCAAGATACCCGATCCCACAGGGACTTAGCAAAAAGAACAAAAGACTTGCTGGCAAGTCTAGATAGCATTTCTGTCAATATTCATGGAGCATTTTCATAATAAAAATTTTACTTCTGTAGACTAGAGTAATTTCTTCAATGCTGTTTGCAGATAGCAGAGCTATTACCAGAGACAACTTTTTATCTGAAAGACCTATCCGTACGGCAGGGCAAACGTCTAATTACCAAACATCTGCCCTTCTAATTACCTGTGTCTCATCCTCCTTCCCTTTGAAACTCCAAGCCCCTATCCCTCTCCTTAGCTCAGGATGGCCTCAACTGCCCAACTTGTCCTTGGGTCTCATGTTTTTTATGGGGCTCTCATACATACGTATTTAAGTTTGTTTCCCTCCAGTTGATCTGTCTTATGTCAATGTAATGAATAGACCAGCCAAAAGAACCGAGAATGGAAGAGGAAAAAATTTTCCTCCCCTACACTAGGTTACATTTATCTTTAAACATTCATAGACAAATTTGCCATGGATTTTTGTGTTCTGGTTTTTGAGCAGGTGACTTGTGGGCACATATAATTTGAAATGTGCATAATATACAGTTGTTCCTGATTTTTCATTGTAGTTGGTTTTATAAGGTAATTTTATTAGGTGAATTTAGAGTCCCTGAAGGGAAGATCAAATCATTTGGGCAAGGTAATGATTAAATGGTTCACAAATATGATCACCAGTTATTAGTGTAGAAGTCACTGTTGGAAGTCTAGTCCCCCTAAAAGATATAATAAAATGAGCCAACACAGTTGATAAAGGGCATTATCACCGAGGGGAAAAACACACACAGAAAAAAAACAAAGCAAAACCATAAAACCTCCAGAGATGCTTCCAACTCCTTATTATAAAATACAGGCAAATTTTCTTGATTCTGGGGGATCTTTCATTGTAAAATGCACCTTCAAATTAAGGAGTTGTTTATAAGAAAAAAATAAATAAAACACAACCACATTAAATATAACACATTGATTTTTCAAGTGTAACTTAATTTCAAAAATGTCGTAAACCTGAAACATCTAGGAAATACCTTTGTTTAAACAAGAAAATAACCAAGAAGAAAATCATTTAAAGAGGCTGACTATGTGCTAAGTGAAAGGAACAATCCAAATGACAGCCCTGCCTTAGTTTAAAGCTAGGTTCTCTTTTCTGCTTATTATGGATCTTTGATAAGAAATACAACTGCTGAGAAGTCTGTTTTGCTTGCTGTTTGCTACGAGCATTGTGAAGCCCTTCCTGAATGTAACCCGCTGTGTAGTAGAATGTGTTGTAAACCTTCCTAAATGTAGTCTGATAGGTAACGGAATGAGTAATTGTACATAAACTAACCGGCATTTCTCGCTTCTGTAAACTTGCTTGCTTAGCACATTCCTCACCTACCCTACCCTCTTCCCCCTTCCCCCTTTTTCCTCCCGCCACAAGTAACGGACAAAGCCTTCCCGCCAAAGGACAGACAAAGGACGCCCAATCAGAGAACAACAAATGTCCTTACTTTAAAATCAATCAATCAGGCCCCTCATAATTTGAAACCTCCCCTGTGCTGTTTGTCCCTGTCTATAAAAACGCTGTACCAACCCTGATCGAGGCCTCTTGCGTCACCGGCGCCGAGTGCGCAGGGGACCAGGTTCGAACCTGCAATAAACGACCCTTGCCGCTTGGCTTTGACTTACGACTCTGGTGGACTTTTGTGGGAGGTTTTGGAACTTCGGGCATTACACTAAGTGCTTTAATCGGCTTGCTCATTTTATCCCCCAGAAAATTCTAGGTGACTAGTTGCTATTTCTATCTTTGTTGCACAAATGGGCGAGCTGAGTCTGGTGTAGCTGAGCGCTGAGTCAAAGGTAGAAAGGCTTGCATAAATTAAATTGCCTTTATCAGGTCACACAGAAAGTTAGCAAGACGGAAGGGGATCAGTGCAGATTCTCGGTGTCTCAAAGTGGAGTTTTGCCACACATTTGCCTTGTAGCCAGTCACTTCAATGGCAAGCCGTCTCCCAAAGAGATGAAACCGAAAAGAAAAATGCAAATTGTCGACGACCCATCTCACATCCCCCAACAAACCTTGGTTCACACGGAAGTTCTGAGTGTTAGGTTTTTGGCCTTCCAAATTAAACGTCTTTGTGATATGCTAATCAGGACCATTCATCTCTTAATAGCCGCAACCGGCTACAAAGCTTCTACATCCCTTAGTAAGAACTTTTGGATGGCGAGGAAATGAAGACGGCTCATTTCTAACAGTTTCACTGTGTTTAAAACCACTGGCAGTTTTATGCAATTTAGTTATGGGGAAAAATGAAAGCACCTACTTAAGATAAAAAATTACGGGACACTTGCACGTGCGAACGGAGAGACAGAGATGGAGAGAAACTGAGAAAGTGAAAACATAAGACAAAGAAAAATGTGTTTGGTTGGCTGGTTGGTTGGTTTTGTTTTTAAATACAGCCTGCAGTAGGAAGCCTTGGCTTAAGACTGGTAAAAATATAGTCGCGCAATCATGTAGGAGATGCAAAAAACAAAATTCAATAATGACTGCGTGTAAACACCTTCAGAGCATACAAAATAGGCATGATGATGAGCCCTGGTTTGCCTGTGGCGAAGTTCAAATGAAACAGGCTAGGCAAAGTGTGTTTTCAACAGTAAAGGGCCATCCGGAAGTAGGGAGTATTTTCACAATGGTTATCCATTTCTACCCTAGGGGCCAGAACAAGTTTGGTCTGCATTTTAATGAAAGGCGGTGTCTCCTGGGGTCTCTGTGTTCTTGCCGCACAGAGAATAGCCAGAGGCATGATTCATTGTTCTCCATCATTCGGTTGGTTGTGCTTCTGCATCTTGCTAAAGATATTCTCATATTCTTAGCTCCAGATATCACCTCTCAGGTCCCCAGTCGTGATGCCAGTTGTCAGAGGAGAAACCAATGAACCCCTGGATCAGTAGGAAATATTCTTTGGATGTTTTATTGTCTTTTGCCCTTGTGGTAACAGAATTAACAAAGGAGGTGATCCCGGCGCTGAGTCATGGAGTCCCCATCCGACTGTGAGCCCCGACCGGTCTTGCCTACCTATGTAACCTGGAACATGCTCCCCAGACACTCAGTAAATACCGGTGTAGCACATGACCGAATACATATACGCAGAAGCTTACGTGACCCCAATCCTTCATCAAAGGCAATATTGAGAAGAAGGCAACTGGGCTCTTGATTGAGGAAATGGGGCAAGGGGGTTCAAATTCTTTTTGTTTTAACTTAAACAGAAGTAGATGGTATTGTACGTCTTTGGGCTGCTTACAGTTCAGTGTGAAGGCTGGTGAACAGATCTAAGAATAAGAAATCGAGAAAAGCTAACAGCCAAGAACAGAGCCCCCGTCATGCCACAGAACAATCAGGTCAGGACCCTGCCCTTGGCAGCCCAGCCTGGGACACTTTCTGCCATTTTCACTGCTAGGCTTTTAAATCGGCTGCAGCCTCTGAGAATATGCTCTTCCTGTCGCCACGTCTTTGAGTACTTCCATCTGCGATAAAATTCCCAGCAGGATCATCCGACTAGCCATATCTGGGCCTCATGCTTCCTACCAAAGAGCGAGGCTAGGGATATCTGCCTACTTCAGGCCCGATGGGGGCTGGGGTCTTGCCTGCCATCAAGACCTAAGTGATGGGGGATCTCTCTCCATGGAGGAAGATAGCCCCCAAACCTGGCAAACATCCACCATGCACCCAAGCCTCAGTTTTCTCACCCGTACAGTGGAAATATCCTTTGTCAATTGTTACCCTTTGCTGTGATGTTTTAACCGAACATACGTTTTATTCCTTTCCATTGCTACGAGGATTAAATTAAGTAATGCATGTGAACTACAACAAATCTTAGTTGTTAATGGGGTCAAATTCTGACACAGACAGCTATGCTCAGATTTCTGGTCTTGGACCAGCTGTGTGCCCTGAGAAAGATGTGGTTTCTCTCTCTCTCTTTCTCTTTCTCCTTTGTTCTACTCTTCCTGTTGATCTCACTCTCCCTCTCTTGTTCTCATTCTTACCATATCTAAAAGCTTTGAATTAGTCGTGTTCCTCAGCTGATGGCATGTTATTAGCATTGGTCCTTATAAGGCTCTTCCTGTGTCATTCATTCATTCATTCATTCATCACTTCACTCCAATAGCTCCCTCCAATGTGCCTACTCAACTCACAGGCACCCATTCAAATGTGTTGAAGTTGAATCTTTTTCTTTACACGTGTTCTTGCAAAATGAGTACTGTTGAGCATGCATTGCATTTTTACTTGATATAAAGAGATTGTGATCTATCTATCATCTATCTAATACGGGTGGCTAGCACGTGAAAACATAGGTAGATCAATGTGGTTGTTTTTTTCTAACTTAACCTTTCTTCGTTTACACTGGCGATTCTGAAGCCATCTATGTTGCTTTCTTATCCTCACATTTTGCCTTTTGCCCCGCCCAGTGATGGACAGACTGATGCAGTAAACATCATTATACGTGTCCCCTCTGGACCTGTGTGACAATTTCTGAGACCCTACACCCAGGAACTGAATTGCTGTTACACCACTAAACACATGGCGGGTGATCTGTAAGCCACTGTCAACATATGACATGTCTCCTCCTACCTTTTTCTTCCTGTGGCCAGGTAACAGCCTACAGATGGTGGCACCCCATGGCAACTCTCCACCTGGCAGAGGTTCCGGCAACCTGGTGATTTAGGCCAGCGGTTCTCAAACTTTCCTGAGATTCAAGATCATCTTGAGGGTTCGTTAAAAGAGATTCTGGGACCCTACCCGGGTTTCTGATTTAGTGACTCTGAGATGGAGTCTGAAGATGTGTATTTGCAACAACTTCAGGCGCAGTCGCTACTGTGGGTTCGGAGACCATAGTTTGAGAGGTTTTGCTCAGTGCAAGGGTCAGGGAGGAGAGGTGTGCTTGAGGCATCACAGTGGCTGTGGCGCGTGCAGATGACCACAACCTGGTGCTGGTTGGTGGCAGAACCAGCCCATCTTCAGGGTATCAGCAAAGTAAAGGTAACCAACTAGAGAGCATTTTTAGTATTAGATATTTGAAACTTCCAGAAATGCACCCTTTGCTTACTTTTCCTTAGTCTGTCTCCCTCCCTCCTTCCTTCCTCATGCTGGGGATTTCTTCTCCAATATTTGCTGCAGCGCCTGCTTTGACACATTTGATGGCGAGTAGATTACTTTTACAGCAATTGTTGTTTGACTCAGCAACATATCAAGCCAAGGGGGCTGATCATGGCTTATGTGTAATCAGAAGTTTTCCACAACAGTTGTGACCCACTCCATCGTGTGTGTGTGTGTGTGTGTGTGTGTGTGTGTGTGTGTGTGTGTTGCCTTTGGATTGCTGGCTCTGGGGCCTATTAACTAGACCAGGCATGAGTTTTAACATCGCTAATAGCCCTTCAGCAGCTGTCAGTGTGACTTTTGGCCATTCATTGGGTATTATTTATGATAAGATTTATTTTAATAATGGAGAACTTATAATTTGATCTGTTTTAAATCAAGGTTTTCTGGTCATTTGACAATATGTTCCACTTGATGGAGAGGTGTTTTGTTTTTGTTTTTGTTGTATCGTTGGTCATTCAACTTCTTATAAATCTGGGCATTCTTCTTAAACAATTTTTTTTACTTTGAGAGAGAGAGAAAGAGCGAGAGAGCATGAGCTGGGGAGAGAGGCAGAGAGAGAAAGAGAGAGAGAAAGAGAGAGAGAATCCTAACCAGGCTCCACACTCAGTATGGAGCCTGACACGGGGCTGGATCCCATGACCCTGGGATCATGACCTGAACTGAAATCAAGAGTTGGATGCCCAGCTGACTGAGCCACCCAGGTGCCCCAAGGCATGTTTCTTTTGGAAAGAACAGGTACATTTTCTTTATCTTCTGCATAATTCATAACACTTGCACAGTGTTGGCACAAGTAATTCCTTGAGAGCTGTGATAATTATGCTCTTAGAGTCTCAGCACACTCAGCACACTGTCTGGCACACAGTGGATGCTCAACCAATGCTTCTTGAGTGGATGAGTGGATGATTTAATAGACGGATAAATGCTGATGAACTGTTTTTGAGTATTTGACAATTCTATTAGGCCATTACTATTTTCTTTTTACGTTTCCTCTTTTTTGAATTTTAATTTTAATTTTTTACAGTTTGTCACCTGAAATGGCCATCCATTGCCTTCTCGCTTGGGACTCTGAGAACTAGTACATTGTAGGCAAATTATATGCCTGAGAGCTTTTTCCACTTAAGAGTTTAGCTAAAATTGAGGGAGCGTGCCTAGAAATAAACCCAGCTCTAGTGAATTCCCAATTAAATGCCTGAAATCTCTTTGGTAAGTAGGTGGCAGATAAACAAATGCATATAAAAAGAATTCCAATTATCTACAATGGTTAAAAATGAGATACTCTGTTTTAAGTTCGTTTTCTCATTATTACAATGTTATTATTAAGTTAGTTTTCTCATTAATAGAGAGTTATATATTCCATGCTGTATTTTCCAGTTTTTGTTTGATAATTTTTATTTTTGGCTCTGGTTATGAAAAGCAATCAAAGCCTACCGTAGAAATGTTGAGAAAAAAATAACAGAACAATGTAAAAGAAAAATACCTACACCACCCAAATAATACCACTGTTAATTTCTTGGCAAACTTTCTATAAATATATGAGTGCATTTAAAATTCTTTCCGTATGGATATAACATTATACTATTCAGAGTACATTGTATTTTGCGCCTTGCTTTTATTTTATTCAGAATTATATAAGAATTATTTCCCCGTGCCAATAAATGTTATTTGAAGTCAGCTTATTTTCATTACTATGTAATATGACATCACAGGGGTATATCAGCATTTATCTACTTGGTCTCCCATTCTTTGGCACGTAGGTTGAATGTCATTGCACATATGTGTGCCTTTGTCTTCCTCGCTCCTAGTTTAATAAGAATAGATTCCTACATGTGGAGTAAGGAGGTAAAGGTTGACACTATCTTAAAGCATTTGATGCATGTCTACATCTTCCAGAAAGTGCTGCTAATGTTCACCAGCCCAGGCAGTGTATGAGTGCTCTCAGTGTATTATATTGTTGTCATTGCTAAATATTACTATGTTATTAAAATGACTACCAATTCGATGGATTAAGTTTATAGGCTCCAAGTGCTTTAAAACAGAATGCCCTCTAAAATAAAATATGTTCAATTAGCCTGAAAGCCAGAGATTTTGCTGTGTAACACAGTAGTAGGTAAAAATGTTATGGGGCCTTAGAAGGAATGGATTCTTTATCACATGGCTCCATTTTGACTGTTTTTCAGATTAATGATCCTTGTTTATCTATTTTTAATTTTTTAGGAAACTAAGGAATAGAATACTTTTCTATTGATACGCTTCTTTCCTGTGACCCATCATCCTATCCTACTTTTTATAGAAGATTTATTTTCCTCTTCAAATTTGTATGTGAGACCAATGTCTACTCAAAACATAGAAACCAGGTCATCTGGATTTTATTATGGGTTTGTGGCATCTAGTAAAAATTGAACATCAGTATTTCAGAGTCATTTTTACCTTATTCCTCAAAAAATGGAGGGCTTCTTTTTCAAATGAATGTATTGAAGTATGACTCCCTCAGAGTAGGGACCCTATGTGGGTTTGTTCACAATTATATACCCTTATTCATTGAAGGTGCTCGAAATACACCTGATGTACAGAGAGAAGCCCGTATTCTTTCTGTACAGATGATAGAATATTGTAAGATATTCAGATTCACACGGAAACTCTCTAAATTTAGAGGATATATAGCATCCGAGGGGTAATGAATAAAGTAGATGGGAGAGGTTCAAATTTCAGTTCTGCTTAAAGGATGTACTCTCCAAGAGAGCTGATCCATCCACCCTTGCCTTCCCCACTCTGCCATCCATTTCAGTCTCCTTCCAAGCATAGGACAAGAAACATCAGCCATTGATGACTAGCCAGCCATTGGCGGTTTGTGGGTTTGCATTCCATTTTTAGCCTAATGGGGCCACCACATTTCAGTACAGGCTCTTGGGAATCTGGCTGTCACAGACTTCTGCTGTATAACTTGTGACAATACGAATCTTCTCACTTAATTTCTTTTCTTGTCCTGGAGGAACCGAGGAGATGGGTGTGCTGGCTCCAGAGTGGAGGATCCATCTCTAAAGACACAGGGAAAAGATACATTATCAGCATTATCGTTTGCTCTCTCTACCCCTTCTCTTTTTCTTATTTATGTGTACTCTTCAACATCACTTTACACATAAATTACTTAGCAGCAATTGGTTGGATGTCATTGAGTAATTTTATTTATTCCATTCTTTTGATACTTCACTATTTTAAGAACCTTCTTATGAGTAAGATCCTGAAACAAAACCACCCCATTTCCTTACTGAGGGTTACACGGTAATAAAATCCTCAACCAAATGTAAATGCAATTACTACCATTATAAATGCCTTGATGGAGATGTACATGGTGCTCTGAGACTGTTTAAAAGAATTCTTGGGCTTGGCTGGAGAAAGAAGGTAGAAGGGATCATTTCTGGCCAAAGGAAGTACATAAAAAAGCCCTGAGACATTGGGGAAGTGAATGGCCTTGTAGGTGAGGCTTCGAGAGAAGGAAGATGGGCTTTACTGAGAGTGAATTGGCAAGCAAGTTTCTTCAAAACCTCGTAGGTTACAGCAGGATTTTGGTCACTGATGAAAAACCACTGAAATATTTTAAGTACAGAATGACATCATTTGCTTTAAAAAACCTATTATAGAAAATTTCAAACATACAAAAATAGAAAAATATAATGCAGCCCTGTGCACCCATCCACTAACATTTTTCAACTCACAACCGATCATGTTTCCTCATAACCCAGCCCACATTCCCCTGCCTCCCATCACATTTATTTTGAAGTAAACCCCACGGCATCTTATCATTAACATTACTAAGCATATCTCTTATGGAGAGCCTGTCTCCAAAGGAGAATGTTAAGGAGCCTGTCTCCAAAAATAACCACAAATTCCTAAAAAAAAAAAAAAACCAGTAATTTATATTTCTTAATACCATCAAATATCCAGTCAGTGTTCAAAGTTTCCCCGTTGTATCATGTGTGTGTGTGTATGTGGGTGGGTGGGTGTACATTTTCTTCAAATCAACATCTAACTAAGATTTATACATTGCAAGTATTCATCTCATCCCAGTCAAAGAATCTAAGAATGGTCTGGCTCAAGGAGAGAGGGGAGGCAGTTCTAAGTGTGGCAAAATCATAGAACAAGGTCATTGTATTAGTTGTTTATGATGTGTAACTTACCACAAACTTAGTGGCTTAAAAGCACACCTGTTTTTAAAAACCTTACAGTTTCCACGAATCAGCCATCCGGGGATACCTTAGCTTGGCCCTCTGTTCGGGGTCTCACCAGGCTGAAATCAAGATGTTGACCACAGCTGTATTCTTATCTGAGGCTTGGGGTCCTCCTCCAAGCTCACTGGCTTGTGGAAGAGTTTAATTCCTTGTAGTTGTAATACTGAAGCCCACTGCTACTGGAGTCCACCCACAGTTCCTGCCATGTGCCTTCTTCACAAAATGCTAGTTTCCTCCTTCAAGACCAAGAGAAGCTATTGCTTTGAATCTAGACGCTTTCTGAAAGAGATGGTCTTATTAGGCCAAGCCCACCCTGGATAATTTCCCTTCTCATTAAAGCCAACTGATCAGAATTTTAAATTATATTTCCAGGGGTGCCTGAGTGGCTCAGACAGTTAAGTGTCCTCCTCTTGATTTTGGCTCAGGTTCATGGATCCTGTGGTTTGGGGGATCGAGCCCTGGGTCAGCCCTCTGACAGTGCAGAGCCTGCTTGGGATTCTCTCTCTCCCTCTCTCTCTGCCCCTCCCCTGCTCATGTGGGCTCTCTCTCTCTCTCTCTCTCTGTCTCAAGTGAATAAATATTAAAAAATAAATATAAATAAATAAATTAAATAAATTAAATCTCCAAAATCCTTGTACCCTTGCCATGTAACAGAACTTAATCAAGGGCCTGATATCATGTCATATTCACAGGGGAGAGGATCAGACAAAAGCATGACTCATTGGGAGCCATCTTAGAATTCTGCCTACCTCAGATATTTGTAGCTGTGGAGGAGGAAAAAAAAACTTACCTTCAAATGTTCCTCCGGGTGGCCTAAGAATTAAATTGACATGAGACACATTAGCAGGAGAACATCAGATTTAATTTCCTACATCTGGGAACCCCACAGACATGAGAAGTTTAAAGACAGAAAGGTAAAATGAGGTATAAATGCCATCCCGAGTTAAGGAATGGGATAAGGGCCTGGGGCTTGAAAGGGGAGGAGGGCAATTCACAGGCATTAAGAGGAAGAACAGATGCTTGGTAATTAAATGTTTGCCTTGTCACACAGACGGGTCATTCAGGTAAAATTTGCCTCTGGTAATAACTCTTATTCTGAGAAAGACCCCGAATTTGGATTCTTCTAGGTAGTTGAGGGAGGGTCACAGTTTCTTTTGATCCTGCAGAGTCTTGGTTGCCTTCAGCTCAAAAGAGCCCACATGTCAAAGTGACACATTTTGGGGAGACTTTCTAACTTTACCATGCATTCACTGTCTTGCTGGGTCCAAAACACATCCCATCTCTGAGCCTCAGTTTCCCTGCCTCTACAATGACAGAACTAAGCCAGATTACTTATAAGGCCCCTCCAGCATCAACATTCAAGGAGCTTACAAATCTGCCGTGCTCACAACTTAATGAACGTTGGCTCCATTGCTTAACATCGACACTTTTCCAGAAAATAAAGAAGGAAAGACAAGTCCTCAAATCAGCTGCTATAGAGAAACACTTGTAAATAATTAAATAAGCTCTGTGGCTTTGATGGGTGGTTTTTACACAGATCATAAGCCAGTCATTGAGTTTAAAAGACTTGATACACTTAAATTTAGATTTACAGGATCCATAAATTTGCCTTCTCAAGATAAAATACTTATTTTAATAGGACGTGTTCGTGTGTTCTGTTCAGTTGATTCTAAAAATAAAAACATGCGAACAAACCTCTTCATTGTTTTATAGAAATTGGAACAGATGTTATAGTGAGTAATTTTTAATAAGAGCAACAGCATAATTAGTAGGAAACCCGGTTGATAAAATATCTGTTTAATTTAAGCAATTGGTATGCTACTTTTAAAATAATCAGAATAAAGTTAAATACAGTGTTTGGAATTATTTCTATGGGTAATTTAGGGCTCTATATAATAAGAAAATATAATATTCAAGCATTTACAATTGAATCCTGGGGAGACTGCCCAAATTTCACAGCTATATCACACAGCACAACCTCACCTCCCAACTTTTTTCCTTCTCTGCGTTTAGCCATTTAAAGAAATGACAAGGTAAAACAGAACATGGTGGTGTCTGGGAGGGTAAAGGCTGATTTGTGGGAGGTCATACAAATTGAGCTAAGACAGGTCCATTTTTTTTAAAAAGATACCTGTTGGTAGTCTTCAATATTTGGAGGTAGGAAAAAACTGTAAGTCCTCCCCCCAGCTTTGCTCCAGGGTGGTGTTAAAAGGAAAGCAACTTCAGCCTGAATATATGGTGGACCCTTGAACAACATGGGTTTGAACTGTGCACAACCACTTCTATGTGGATTCTTTTCAATAAATGCGGTACAATACTGTAAATTTATTGTCTCTTCCTGACAATTTTCTTAATGACATTTTCTTGTCTCTGGCTTACTTCATTGTGAGAATCCAGTGGATAATGGATGTGACACACAGAATATGTGCTCATCAACTGTTTATGTTGTTGGTAAGGCTTCTGGCCAACAGCAGGCTCTTCGTTGTCAAGTTTTTAGGGACTCAAAGGTTATATGGTGCCCTTACCTCCCCCTATTCAAGAATCAGCCGTGATTCTTATTAGTGAAGCAGACACAAAAGGAGGCCTATAGCCTGTCCTGGAAACTCAGCAAAGTCCCAGCTCTCTCCTCCTAGACCAGGGTTTCTTGTCCTTGGCACTGCTGACATTGTTAACTGGATAACCCTCGCTTGGTGCTTGTCCTGTGCATTGTGGGATGTTTAGGCCTCTTTCCTGGCCTTTACCTACCGGACGCCAACCCCTTCCCTGGGTCGCTTCCCCAGGTTGTGACAACCCAGACACTATAGATAGCAGGAGGTCAGCGAACACTTGCAAAAAGAATAAATGATGTGGAAAGTCTGGAGAGAACAGTTGGGCATGGAGGGGAGGCTGGGTATGGAAATCAATAGTCACGCTCTGTGATATTGGGTTTTTTTAAAGAAATGCATGTATCTGGTCATTCAGATGATCAAAATATATTTCTCATATGTATTTGGTCTTCATCCATGGTTCCCAGCTTACAGCTCCCTAAACCCTTGGAATTTCCCTGAGCGTAAGAGCCATGGAGCCATGTTTGGTGTCTTGTCCTCAGTTTCTGAAAACACTTCAGAGCCATAAAGGTGAAATGGGTGTCTATTATTCATAACAAGCCCTTTCCTACCACAACTGGGTTTATATTGCCGAGGTGACTTTCGGAGAGCACCTAAGGGTGGGGGCTGGTTGCCAGGGGAACCAGACATGAAGAGAGGGTTGGAACTTTCAGTCTCACCCCATGATTTCCTGGGAGGGGAGAGCGGCTAGAGGGTGTCAATCGCCAACGTCCAATGAGTTAATCAATCGTGCCTATGTAATGAAACCTCCGTAAAAAACCAGAAGGAGGGGGTTGGGAGAGCTTCCACATGTCATCGTGCTGGACCCCAAGCTCCATAAGGACAGAAGCTCCTTTGTTCAGGACGTTGCCCTATGTCTCTCTTCATCTGGCTATTGATTTGTATCCTTTAATATGCTTTGTAATAAGTTGGTAATCTAGTGAGTAAGCAGGTTTCCTGAGATCTGTGAGCCATTCTAGCAAATTAATCGAGCCCAAGGAGGGAGTCAAGGGAACCCCTGATTTCTAGCCGGTGCAGCAGAGATGCAGGTGACAACCTGGACTTGGCAGTTGGCATTCTGAGTTGGAAGGGTCATTGAAACCTCCAATTTGTAGCCGATGGTTCAAAATTGCAGGTAACAACATGGGACAGGTGATGAGTTTCTGAAGCTGAGGGCAATCTTCTGGGACTGAGCCCTTACCTTGTGGACTCTGATGCTGTCTCAGGATAGATAGGGAAGAATTGAGTTGAATTCTCAGACAACCTGCTGGTATCCATGAATTTCTTGTTGATGTGGGGAAGCCTAAACACACACACACACACACACACACACACGCACACGCACACACATGCACACACATGCACACACACACACACACACACATACACGCTGGAATTAAGTCCAGGAGCCCAAAAGATGCTGTAAAACAAAGGAATCTACACGCACGACCTGTAAATTCAACAACTGTGAAGCAGATGGTGCTGAAGAATGATCACCCGAGACAGGAATGAGTGTTCCTGTGTTTTGGAAGTGAGCACATAGCAATCCAGGGTGTTTAAGCAGATGCCCATTCTGAGCTCTTGTATCAGGATTCAGGAAGCATATATGCTAAGCTAACCCAAAGGCTGTTTATTTCTCTAGTCTTCATACCTTGGTAGTTTCTATTCATATGAAATAAGAATTTCTAAAAGAGCTTAGGTCTTAAACTCCTTCCCTAGGAGAAATATTCCCTAAAACCGTCTCTTATTGAATATAGACTTTCCTGAGTATTTTTGGAAGTTGTTTTGCAGATTACTGCAGGGAATTTGCATGTACAATGGGCACAGTATTTGAAAACAACTTAAATCAGGGTGAATTCTGACAGTGCTAAGAATCAGCTGGTATTCAACATCCTATTCTCCCAAAAGTGTTCACTGGTAGAACTCAGCCTTCCCAGAACATTGACTATGGGTCACATCTGTTGACCATCAAACATTACTAAACAGCCAGTCTACAGAAGCCAGTCAGGGATGAATTTGCTACACTCACTATTTGTCATTGACACTTCTTTTTAAAATTAATTAAAAAATATATACTAACAAGTGCATAGCATTGTCTTTACCTTCCTTCATGGACAGATGGATTGTTACTATTTGTATCACTTGAAATGAAAGGAATTAACAGATTAAGTAGATTAATACAATCAAGACAATACATTAAATATGGACTCAGAGTCATTTATTCCAAATGTGAACTCTGAATTAGCTATAATCTATTTCAGTTGAGTTCAGCAAATATTCTTGATCACTTCTCCAAATTCTCCACTGAATTCAGCCTGAAATCAGTGGAGAATAAACTTGAACCCAGGAGAAGTCGCTACTGGGGCAACAGACGCTGCCAGGGGAATATCTGAAACTACTTTGAACCCTCTGGTTTTATCTTTGATACGCCTAGGGATTTTATTCTATTCTGGAACAATGTCGTGTATTTATGATAGTTAAGATGTTTACACTCCCCCGCCCCCAGAATATCAGCACCCAGATATTCTGACTGCAGAGGCCACCCTGCATACTGGGCCCCTTATCCTCAAAATCCAGGAAAATGAGAGAATTTAGATAGTTACTGGAAAAATATTATAACTTATATTAATTTTCTAAATCTCATTTTGAATACCAGAGAACCATATGCTTATTGTGGAATGTATGAATTTTAAGAGTGCAGCTTAATGACCTCTGGCAAATTCTTACATTTATCTGATTCATACTCTCTAAGATGTGGCCCATCTTCCTCATCTCTAGAAATTTTCTTTCCTGATGGCATTCTTCTTGGCCAACCTCGAGACCCCAGCAAAACATCTGCTGTTCTGAATTCGACCGTAACAGATTAGTTTGGTCTATTCAAAGATTACTTATAAATGGACTCATACACTGTGTACCCCACTGACTCTGGCTTCTTCTGCTCCGCATAAGGTTTTTGAGATCTGTCTGTGCTGTTTTGGCTGTCAGTAACTCATTGGTTTTTATTGTCGTGTTCATACTTGCCTCCTCTTCTATTTCTTTACAAATAAGAAAGAATCTGCTTGCGGGATTTAAAGCCATAAAAGAGGACTCAACACGAAGAAGTCCATGAGTCTTCAAGGCCTGCGTGCTACAGGTGTTTGTTACTGGCCTGCTTGGTCCATTCCTACACACACTCCTGCTGGCTCTGTTCTCTGAGCCCGAGCATTTGGCCACAGCAAATGGTGGGTGAAGGATCCATGCATAAACTAATGATATGTGCTAGTCGGGACCCAAGATAAGTTACCCACCCCTGAGTTTCTTTGACACTAAAGAAAGTCTCATAATTTACAGCAAACAATGGAATCCATTAAGTCTGTGTTTGGAAAACGGATATACAAGGGAAACAAATGACCCAAAGAAGCAATCCACTGGAATTGTGTTTAGGTCCTGTGGGTGCTGGGTTATTGTGCTAGTTCCCTAGGACCCAGAGCAATGTGGCTGTCTCCCTGTTCCATACATCCTTCCTATAATCCCCTAAGATGGAGTGGAACAAGGACAAGCAGGAGTTTTCAGGACAGTGTGGGAAGGTGTGCGCATCAGAAGTGGGGAGTTGAGTGTTTGGGGCACAATAATTAAGCTAAAGGTTGTGTGGTGGAGTTGTGGGCAACGATACTGTGCAGATAAATTGGGTTCCAATTAGAGAATTCTTGAAAGCCAGAGTGAAGAGTTTATACTTAGTTTCGTAGACACTGGGGGATCTATGTTGAGCACATAGTCAAACAACCCTTGAGGACAAATAGTTGGGCTGGAAACTATTATGAACAGTGAAAGTAAGCAAATGCAATCTTAGAACCTGAGCTATGGCAGCACATAGATGTAGGAAGGAAGGTGTGATTTCACTTTCTGTGAGAAGAATTTCTTTGGTTCTTTTTCGTCATGTTGTGCATACACGTGTGTGTGTGTGTGTGTGTGTGTGTGTGTGTGTGTGTGTATGTAATGGACCTAAAACTAGCTGCTCTATAGCTTTGAAGCATAATTAACCTCACTGTGTTCAAATCTTTAAGTTTGTTATGCTCTAGACCTTAAGCCAAGACACAAATAAACCTAATTAGGCTAGTAATAACTTGGGATTAAATTATATTAACTATTAAAAGAACATAATGTATACATAGTCAGCATGTTTGATTCTTGTTGTAGAGAAAACCCTGAAATGGTAACTTAATATTAAAACCCGAGAGAAAACAAATTTGCATAATACAATCAAATAGCTTTTACTTTGAGATCTGGATAGGTTACAGGTAGTGGATTTATTATAGAAACAAACTGTGCTAACGTTTTTTCAAATCAGTGTGTGAGAATAAGGAAAAAGTCTCTTGGTTTGGAGGCAACAAGTGTGCTTAGTAATTAAGTGTAATTGAAATAAGAAACTAATACACATTCAGTTTTTGTCTCTCCAAGAGATAGAAGAAAGGTATGGGAAAAAGTAAAACAGAAGAGTGAGTGAAATTGTAAAGAAAAAAAAATAACCAAGAACGTTGTCCACATTTACTTTTTTTTTGCCTATTCTATTTTTAACTTTGTTCTGAATCTGCCTTGAAAATGATGGGAACTTGAAATAAAATATCAGTTACAACTGTCATCAGCATAACGGTCACTATTATCATCTATGTTTGAATGTTTTTCTCATGTTCTTTGTTGTAGCATAAGGTGCACGGTTCAAACGTCAATATAAATATGTCTATGGAAAAACCACTAAGAAAACAAGATAGCAGAGTACAAATATCACATATCCTCTGTAGATAACATGTGCATCTCAAGAAAAATGGACGTTGTAGGTTGTATTTCCTCAGCAGGATTGAATAAATGGTAACCAAAGACCATAAGAAACAATATCATCTCTAGAGGTCAAAGCTCAGCAGGTTTTAATAAAACACCCACCTCTGACGTATGAGGGTTATTTAAGATCTAAGTTAAGAAGTTTCATCAGTGCTTTTTATAATAGACTGTTTTTCTTCATGGTCAAGAAGCAGCAGAGTGTTGCTTTGATGTTAGGCTGACTTTCGCATGGGTCCTGGCTAGCTGATGTTCAGCGAGCACTTTATCTTTATGAGATTTTCCTCGTCTGCAACCTAAGAATACTAACGGTACCATCAGGTGTAGTTTATGGGAATTTTGTGTTAGATAAATGAGATCGTGAAAAATAAGTAGGATGTCTGGTACCCAGTAAGCCCTCAATAAATGTTTATTATCCTTATCATCCTCATCACAAGAATTTGTTAGTGCCAAGCTTTGTTAGGTCTTAAAGGTTTAGAAAGAGATTTCGTTGACATAGGGTAATGTCCAGTTAGACGGGGCCTTGGAATATTTGGGCTCAGATAAAACTTAGGCACAAGCATTTAGATTTGTGCAGCTTTTTACTATGACAAATAATGTTGTAATGAATATGCTCGTAAATATTTTAAGGTATCTCGAGGCGTATTTCTATGGGATAGTTTCATGACATCAACATTTGGGGACTAAATATTTATCACCATGATGTTAGTCATTTTCCTTTAGTTTATGTACAAATGAGAAACTCTTAAGTTAGCTTAAACTGAAATATTTATATATATTTCCCTGCATCAGTTACCACACTGTTAAAGTACCGGGCTGTTACATAGTATATAGTGATTCTGGCACGTAAGTCCTTTCGCTTTTTATCTTCACAGACCTGTTTTCAGATGTAATTACTTATAATTTTAAATTTGACTAATAAAAGGTGTGAAGCTTAAGGAGGGTGTAAAGTGCCCAGTTACCCAGCCAGTGGCTAGGGTGTGGACAATGTTTTCTTTGTTTTGTTTTTTTTTCACTATGCTTTCTTCTTTTCTTTTTTCTTTCTTTCTTTTTTTTATCTACTGCAATTCATTTTAATGCATGAATAGATCACAAAATTGGCTCATAGTATGGAAGAACTGGAATCTTACACACTGATAAACTGTTTTATACATATCTTGCAATGGAAATTCACATCATCAGATATAAATTTTCATTATAATGTGGTAATTTTGTACGTGTGTCTGTGTGTGCATATAGTTGTCATATAACTTACAAGTGAATTTAATTACACATTCAACTATTTATGAATATAGAGACTTAGCTTTTTTCATCATTATATGCAAAGCTGTAAGGAAATCAGTTATATACATCTTTGCAATTATTTCCTTAGTATTACTTTCTTTCTTTTTTCTTTTTTTGCAGTATATTTTAAAATTTTTATTTAAGTCCAAGCTAGTTAACAGATAGTGTAGTAATGGTTTCAGGAGTAGAATTTAGTGATTCATCACTTACACATAACACTCAGTGCTCATCCCAACAAGTGCCCTCCTTAATGCCCATCCCCCACTCAGCCCATCCCCCTGACCCACCTCCCCTCCAACAACCCTCAGTTTGTTCTCTGTATTTAAAAGCCTCTCATTCTGCCTCCTGGACCATGTTTTTAACCACTGGTCTATGTTATCTCCTTTCATTTAGGACAAAAATGATAATTTCTAAGAAATTTAACTAGATCAGCATGCATTAACTGAGATTTTACAAACTGATACTTTATTCTTATAGATGACTAATCTCCTCAGTTATGTAGGTTTCCACCTTGTCACTCTTGAGGGAACATTATCACCATTGTTTTGGGGGTGTGGGCAGGACCCAGCACATTCTGTCCACCATTGGCAAAACAGGGATCACTAGACTCTAATTTAGTCGCCATTTTGAAATTCTTGTAATTAAAAATAATTATCTTCCTAAACCCATAGTCTCTGCAGTAAGTGTTGGCTTTATTCAAAGAAAAATGTTTCTATGCAGAAATGCATCAACGACTGGTTAAGCGTATGGCAGAGAATATGTTAAGTCAGTGGTGTGTATGGAGTAGTGTGTAGAATTTTAAAGGAAACAAAGCGGAGGACCCAGAGAATACTTCATCCTTGGAAAGGATGAGTTACAGCAACTCTGTGAGAAGATTAAAAACAATTGTATGCTTGGTATAACTGATCCAGTTTTCGGAGGTGCTGTATATGATCCCAAGTATTATATTTCGTACAGAGTCACTGGATCTATTTGAACCATCTGGTATTTCCTTGAATTCAGCTGAAGCCTGTAAAAGGCTCCTGGGCTTGGGATGTCCGGCAAATGATTCCCAAGCTAATGTTTAAAACTTACTGGCCCTTGGGGCGCCTGGGTGGCGCAGTCGGTTAAGCGTCCGACTTCAGCCAGGTCACGATCTCGCGGTCCGTGAGTTTGAGCCCCGCGTTGGGCTCTGGGCTGATGGCTCAGAGCCTGGAGCCTGTTTCCAATTCTGTGTCTCCCTCTCTCTCTGCCCCTCCCCCGTTCATGCTCTGTCTCTCTCTGTCCCAAAAATAAATAAACGTTGAAAAAAAAATTTAAAAACAAACAAAAAAAAAAAAAAACTTACTGGCCCTAGCATTGTTGGCTCAACCTAGACTGGTAAACAATAGTGGCACTCAGATGCCACTTACAGGAGATAGTGCTCAAATTCTCTGCTGAAACAGCTCTTTTTTCTTGCTGAAAAAAATGTCCCACTCCCGAGTCAACTTTACAAAATTTTATTATGCCTGGTTTAAGTATAAGATCCTGGGACTAGGGAAATTTTCATTTTGATTTTTAATTTTATTTTGGAGAGAGAGCACAAGCAGGGAGAGGGGCAGAGGGAAAAAGAGAATCCTAAGCAGGCTCCATACTCAGCCCGGAGTCCGACGCAGGGCTTGATCCCATGGACCTGAGCTGAAATCAAGAGTCTGACTCTTGAAACCAAGAGTGGCCCAACTGATTGAGCCACTCAGGCACCCCCGGGACCAGAGCAATTTCTACCGCTTGATCAACAGAATGCAAATCTTTAACCTGTGTTTCAGCAGATAATGAAAAACTTACACCTTCATTTTGCTGCTACAAATACAAATCACTGCCTTGAGGACGTTTACAGTGGAAAATTCTGCAGGATAAATAAAGTCCAATCTGAGCCTCATTGAATTGTCCACGGCAAAAGGGCTCTGTTTACATGGTTTTGATGACAATCCTGAGATGAATAATGACAGACAACAAATACCTTTTCTGGTCTTCCTTAAAGAATGATTTTGTAATTTGGGAGAAATGGGCTAGGAATAATTGGCTGTTCAGTAATCACTTCCTGAAAATGGAGGACATGATCCTCAGAAGGCGCCCACTGTAACAAAATGCCAAAGTGGTCATGCATTTGGATTGCTCATGCAGTTTGCTGGAGGGTCTCTGATATGCTTTGATTTGGTCACTGCACAGGTCCTGGTTTGAGTTCCCCCAGTATTACTGGACTCTGTTAGTTTCTCACTATCCCCCTCGCTGCCAGCCTGTCTAAACTACCTACATCTCTCACGTGACCGGTGGGTCACTAACTCCTGACGAATCCTGTTCCACTCAGCAGGCTCTGTCCTACACACGTGGGAGCCAGTCTCCCAGCTGCAGCCGCAGTGATCTTTTCAAAAGACAGCCTTTTGGAAACTTTGCCAAGACTTCCTTTATCTCTCAGGCCCAAGATCAAAATCCTTAATCTGGCCTCTTAATCCCTGTTTGCTCTGGCAACGCCCAAGTTCTCTGACTTTATTTTTTAACATCTGTATCCTCACTGCCAGCCTTGCTTCCGTCCCTCACTCCTCCACCTGCTAAACTGGTCGTAACCTTATGATCTTCACCTAAAAATCACTTCTAGGCGAAGCCCGAGGCAGAGGCAAACTCCGTTTTGTTGTGTGCTATCAAAGAGACAAATTCTTTTCCTGCAGTGACTTACATCGGCGTGTATTTAAATATTTATTCATGTACTAAGCTTTATTAATAGCTATCTTTTGTGCTACACTATAAAACATCTTTTTAAAAAAAATATTATATTTTAGAACCTAGCCAAATAAGTCTCTTAATGCATGTTGATTAAATAAACAAATAAATCTCCTTCCACCCAAATAAAAATGTCTTATTTTTCTCCCCAACATTACTTTCTTTTTAAAAAAATTTTTTTTTAATGTTTATTTATTTTTTTATTTTTGGCAAAGAGAGAAAGACAGAGCATGAGCGGGGAGGGGCAGAGAGAGAGAGGGAGACACAGAATCTGAAACAGGCTCCAGGCTCCGAGCTGTCAGCACGGAGCCTGATACGGGGCTCGAACTCACAGACCGCGAGATCATGACCTGAGCCGAAGTCAGACGCTTCGCCAACTGAGCCACCAAGGGCCCCCCAACATTACTTTCTTGAAAAAATAGTTTATCCTAGTTTTCAGTGTATCTGGAATGATACATTTCAATGTATCTGGAATAATTTCAATGTATCTGGAATCCTTAGGTTAATTTCCACACATAAAATATCTTTCATCATGTCTCCTTATGGAGATAAAACTAAATTCAGATAATTTCATCTTCAAAGGGCTGACCTCATCATTGGTTTCCTTCCTTCGGTGATTACAAAAGTAACGGCATTTCTAATTTCCAGCGCTCTGCGCACATCTTTCATATTTTAGAAATTCAGAAAATTTAATTGACTCCTAATGTTTGCATGCACACACCTGTTTTTCTCTTTCTTTTGGAGCCAAAGCGCTTCCTGTCCCGTTCCTTAATGGGAATACTTATGGCAAGCTAATATTGAATAAGTATTTCACAGAGCTGCTTGCAATCCCTGTCCAGTTTCTGATATGCAGTTAGGCTCCACACGTGGCCAGAATACAAACCCAGGGAAGGGCTCCCTGGCAAAGCAGATCTGTGACCATCAGTGACAACCCAAGATGTTTCATCCTCTACCCGCCTCTGGACATACAGAACACGGAGGCAAAGAGGAGCTGTTGTATGGCCCTTGGCGCACCTGTTAGCAAAGGCCACAAACAACCTGGCCTGGGGGAATTCTGTTGGAATAAAACACACTGAAAAACGGAGAGCTTCTGTTGCAAGTTGGTATTTTTTTGTTCAGTCTGTTCTGCGGAGCACAGAATCAGGCGTGGGAAAGAGCAGAAAAATGCACAGGCCCGAAGATCTGGGTGTAGATCCCCAGCTGGCAAATTCATTAAACTCACTGTAATGTACGATCTTCATCTGTAAAACGGAAGTGGGATTTTGTCGCTGGGGATTTTTTTCTTTTTTTTTTCCAATTTCTTTCTTCCCTTCCTTGTCAAAGAAAAGTTGCCTCGGGATGAGTTAAACAGGCAAAGGAAGACTTTATTCAAGACTGTTTGGATAGGGGATAGAAAATGAACTCAATTCCATTGAAATGGAAGGAAGGAGAGTTTTTAAGTGCTGGGGTGAACTAGTGGTGCATTTAGGGGGAGGTTGGCCAATGTGATGAGGCCATTTGGGTTGCTGATTGGTGCTCATCCAAGTAGGCTCCTACTGTCCCACAGAGCCTTCCTTCTTCCTTCCTTCCTTCCTCCTTTCCTTCCTTCCTTCCTTCCTTCCTTCCTTCCTTCCTTCCTCCCTTCCTTCTCTCCTTCCTTCCCTTCTCCCTTCCTCCCTTCCTCCCTTCCTTCCTTCCTTCCTTCCTCCCTCCCTTCCTTCCTTAATTCTGGAAAGAACAATTAATATTAGCTATCCTAAAAGTTTAAGTGCATAAAAAAGCATTGCTAACTATAGGCAAAATGTTGTACATCAGATCTGTAAAAGTTACTCATCTTACATAACTAAAAGTTTACACTTATTGAACAGCAACCCTTCATGTCTCTCTGCCCCCTGCCCCTGGCTACCACCATTCTACCCCCTGCTTCCGTGACTTTGACTTCCTAGATACCTCCTCTAAGAGGAATCATACAGTATTTGTCCTTCTGTGACCGGTTTATCCCACTCAGCCCATCATTCTTGATGATTGCATTTCAGAGGGATGGCTTCCAGGTCCTTCCTTGAGAGAGCCATTCCTGGAATGTAAAACTGGCAAGGAGCTGGGAGATGATTTACATCTTAAAGGGACAGAGACAGAATTTACAATTGCAAATGTTCTAAAGTAAATTCTCTTAAAAAGGGGGGGGGGGTTGGGGGCACTATGTTTGGGAAGAAATGACTCAAGTTTAGTCAAGCTGAAGGGAACATATAGAAAGGCCATCTGGATCCCTCTCCTTCCTCCCTCCCTTCTTTCTTTCCTTTAAAAACCCAAATAATATTTGTTGGTGCACCTGGGTGGCTCAGTCTGTTAAGCATCTGACTCTTGATACTGGCTCAGGCCATGATTTCACGGTTTGTGGGATCGAGCCCCACACTGGGTTCTGCACTGACAGCAGGGAGCCTGCTTGGGATTCTCTCTTTCTCTCTCTCTGCCCCTTCCCTGCTTTCTCTCTCTCTCTCTCTCTCTCTCTCTCTCTCTCTCAAAATAAATAAAATAAACTTAAAGAAAAATAATATTTGTTGTAACAGAATTAGACCTTGTTAAAGGATAGTTTTATTTTATTATTTATCTTCCCATTTTTACTGAGATACAATTGACACCCCACACTGTGTATCTTAAGGTGTCCAACATAACTGGGTGATATGTATACGTATTGTGACATGATCATCATGGTAAGGTTAGTGAACATTCATCACCTCACTTAGTTACATTTCTTTTCTTGTGATGAAAACTTCTAAGATTTACTTTCTTAACAACTTTCAAATATACAATATGGTACTATTAACTACAGCCAGTAAGCTGTATGGTACCTCCAAGAACTTATTTATTTTATAACTGGAAGTTCGTACTTTTTGACCACCTTCAACCATTCCTCCCAGCCCCCAACTCCCACCTCTGGCAACCACCAATCTGTTCTTTGTAGCCACAAATTCAGTTTTGTTTTATTTTGTTTTGTTAGAGTCCATGTTAAAGGATAATTTTAAAAAGATGAAGTCATGATTTTCATACAGAGAAGAAAATATGCGTATTAAAAAGTTGATTGGACTCATTAATGAAATGAGAGAACCAGGCAGATATTATAACTGATTTAAAGGAAAAATAGAAATCCCAGGCATTTATAGATCAGGAATTTTGAAACAAGGGTGCAAACGGAGGTCACACTTGATTTTTCTGCAGTAGGAGGTCATTGGATGTTTACTGGACATAGTTGAATGTCTATACATGGGATTTATTTACACTGCCATTTGTGATCTCCAATTTACAGATCTGTAAATAATTCCCATAGATTCAGAGTTAGGGAACCCAGATGTATTTGCTGTAGACATTATAATATTCTCCAGTGAAGCACAATTTTTTTTATAGGTCTTGACTCCCATGATATATTATTTCTCTTCATTGCTTCGGAAGCATCTTTCCTATTTCAGTATTAAGTACCCGATATGGGTCAGACATACTGAAGAAGGTACAAACCTATGATACAGGTCTCCAGCCCTCAGGGTGCCCAGCCTAGTTCAGATATGCTCACCTGTATATAGCTCAACTCCAAGAAACACTATGATGCCTGATCATAGCTGAGATCTAAGCTAGGACTTCCTTGAAGTGATTTCTTACTCTTGGGACTCAACTGGAAGACTTCCCAAAGGAAGTGGCAGCTTGTCAATAGCTGGGTCCCCGGGGAACAGAAATACAACCTGCTGATGAGACAAAACTTAGTTAATGGCTCGCTTTGGTAAGAAAGAACACTGTCTTCCAAACTTTGGCTGTGTCCGAGAGAGGGGAAGTTAAAGTCAGAATTCTTAATGCCCTGCTAAACCGGCCTCACAGTCTTAATAATTTTGAAGAAGGGGCCCCACATTTTTGTTTTGCACTGGAGTCCTGCAAACGTTGTAGCCTGACTGTGACCAAGCATTGTATTCCTGATATGGCTACAGTGTTGTAAGATTAAAATTAAATTCTGGGGGGAGGGAAAGGATGATAAAGATGGTCAGGTAAATCAGAGCTCAGTTTGAGAAGTGAGGAAAAGGTCAGAGGGCAGAGACAGGGACTAACATAGTGGAGGGCACAACATGGTGGGGAGGACACAAAAATCACCCATTAAGTTTGGAAACAATACATCCTTTGTGTGGCTTCTGTGTACCATGGGCAGTGCTGTGTCACAGGAGAGCCCAAGCCAGATGCTGGACTTTGGATGCATCGAGATGAGTGGTTAGTACCTACTCTGTGGACAGAGGGGGGAGTCTTGGACATGATTTGAGAAGAGCACTGACAGGCTCAGTCATGGATTTTGGACAGCTACTCAGATTTGGTTGAATTGGATTTTGAAGGGTAATATTTTAGTTCAAGCATGGCAGATGAATGCGTATGCAAATTCTATTCAATCCTGTCATTTCAATGCAAAAGGAACAAAAATGGTCTTCACCGTTACTCTCTGGGGAAAATGCTAATGTCAACCACCAAGGGAGGAATCTATAGATTTGCAGAGAGCTGTGTTCAGAGTTTAAAGTATAAGAATTAGCCTCAAGAACCGGAAAAGAAAATCCAGAAGTAAAGAGATATAATGCAAGTTTCAGTTTCAAGGCTTTCTCATGCAGATGTCACCATCATGCCTAAACTGTATGTGTGACTGGAAAGGGGGAAGAATAGGCAGGTGCAACACGGTGTTTTATTGAGCTACTAACTTGTGTCTCCCCTCTTTATTTTCCTCTATCTGCTGATTTGTTTCCAGCAGGTAACCAGGTGTTGAAGGATAATTTTCCCAAAAAAAGGTAAAATCACGACTTCCGTACAGATATAAAATGAACACCTGCCCAAGATTTTACTTAACTCATTAATGAGAGATCAATAAAGTTTTACAATTGCTTCGAAGGAGAATTCAAAGTACCCTGCTTTTATAGATTAGGAATGCTGACATAAATTTACAAATAGGTGGATTCTGGATTTTTCTACAGAAAGGAAGGGAAATTTCCTCTTCTTTAGACAGACTGCTTGTGTATGGACAAGCAACATTTGCATTATTATCAGTTTTCGACACAGTAGCTTCTATTTCTACAGACTTGTAAAACAGCATCCTCAAAATGAAGGTGGACCCTCCCCACCTGGAGAGGGTCCAGCATTCCACTGAAAGGGTATCTGGTAATCTCTCTTGACACCTTCCAAAGTCCTAAACTTCGTGCATCCAGAGGTCTTTTTGTGTCTGTCTCAGTGGAAATCCGTGTTTCACGGGCTTGAAACCCATAGCCATCCGCCATTTTTTTCCTTTCTTTCTTGTACTAAAACATTCATCCTTGGATGGGAATCCAGGGCCTATAGAGAAGAGTTAGGAGACATTGTGCAATGCAGCCAGCAAAGAAAACAGGGACCCTTTTAGAACTTGGTGGCAGAGTCCTATGCAGGTGTCAAGGCCTCTGGGGAGATGGCTTTCCCTGGGATTGGCACAGGAATAGCCGAGCCCCTACCTCTAGATGGCCCAGGCAGATAGGGAGGGGGCATCTAGCATAACCTGCATGGACTGATGGCCAGGGTGACCATGAAATTCATCATCCAAACCAAAACACATTTGAAGGTGAAAGGGGGCAGTGTACTAGGGCAGGAGTGGTAACTGGGACAATCTTAGGCCAACTAGGGCCATGATACTTTAACATATGAAAGACCCCAGAACCACTGCATGCCCTTGAAACAGGAAGATGATATCTAATTTGATTTTCAGGGGACACGACTGGACAATCTTCAATCTCTGAAAGGGAATTTCATTATACTACCCACATGTGCTGCTTTTAGAAAGCCATTAGTATGCTTGATGGTCATAAAAAAATTATTTCAAATGCATGTTTTGGGTTGTGTGATGATAGAGTTTGAATATTTAAGAGCAGTGTGTTAAATTGATTCTGAAAGACTTTTTTTTTAGTGATGAGAGGATAATAATAATAGAAGAGGTAGACTTTATTCTTTTAAGGGGGTGTGAAGAATTTCAAATGGTTGAAGTATTGAGTTCTCTCCATTGAAAGAGTGCACATTTGCAACTGGTTCTCTGTAACACACAGCTGCAACTGCTATCCCTCACCGAAGGTCTTGGGTAACAACACCCAAAGGGAACATGATGATGGTCATTTCACTAGATGGGGCCAGTTCCTCCTGGGATAACCACAATTTCCTGGTGCCAGCCTTTTAAGAGATATTTCTTGATGCTTTCCTAAGTTAATTGGAGGTCACTCTGTATTCTCCAGACCTCAGAATATGAGAGACCCAATGGACTGTCTTATTAGTCACCTAATAAGCGTTAAGTGTCGACTCTTGGTTTCAACTCAGGTCATGATGTCACGGTTCATGGGTTCAAGCCCCACATTGGGCTCCACGGTGATAGTGTGAAACCTGCTTGGGATTCTCTCTCTCTCTCCTCTTCTCTCTGCCCCTCCCCTGCTTGCATTGTCTCTGTCTCTCTCAAAATAAATAAATAAACTTTAAGAGAAAATAAAATGAATCCTGTACGAGTAGGACTATATTACCAGCTACTGCACATTCCTATCCCCCACCTTGATTATATTACAGGTGACAGATTTATGCAAAACTGCCTCTACAGATTTATACTGTAGGCAACCCCAACGTTTGGTTGAAAGAAAACAAAAGAAATCTAATCACGTTTGTCTACTTGTATTTGTGGACCAAGGACCATTCCCGCTAGTATGTGAACATCACCAACTCTGGGAGAATAGGACAGCACTCTGACCCATATGTTCTCCACGGACCCTTTAGGTGGTCTGGTGAAATCAATGGATACCCTCTCACAAGACAGGTTTTAAGTGCATGCCAGAGACACATAGGGTCACATGCAAAAATCAATAATATTAAAATAGAATTGTCAACATATTTAAACAAGCCCATTTCTAGTATAGTGGGATATGTAATGTATTTCTTTATTAGCACACTGGAAAACAAGATCTTGGTGACATATCTAAGTATTGTCATTAAAAACTAGTGATGAGGGTAAAAGCTATTTTGAGGCATCTGAAAGAACTATGTTAGGATATGAAGTTACAGTTGACCTCTGTTGGTGATAAAGTCATAGATGTTCTATTCTAGTGTGGTTTGTTGCTCACATCCCCAACTAGAAGGGTCGCCACCTTTAAGTTAGAGGCTGATGTCCTGTTTGCAAATCCATGGCAGCCATGAGTGAATTCTGGCCTGGAGCTCAGTCCCAGCATTGGTGGAGTTGCTCTCCGCGGGCCCCCCAGCCGTGGGGAGCCCCCATTTCTCCACCCTTGGATCTCAGTCTCCTCCAGGAATTCAAGCTTTTATTTGCTTTCCTTTCATGGCACTGAATATGTCATTTTAACATCTCTGCTGATACTATACTGTTTCCATTTCATCTCTAAATCCGTTTAGTGGTTGCAAGACCCACTACAGGATTGATACTCAATACCGGAGGCATCGAGGCAATCAGGGCCGTGGAAGCGGTAATTCCTGGGAAAGCCCTGCCAGGAGAGAGGCCGGAGAAAGTGCTGACGACAGCAGCCCCGGAGTTCTGGGGGAAATGATTTTCTTTTTTGAGACACCTGCAGCTAGGTCTTTAGAGGGCGTGGGTTTGAGGCTCAGTAGCGTGTTGTGAGGCCTACGGTGTACCTGGGCTCCCACAGCTTGCACACGTACAACAAAATCCAGACTGCTTACTCTGGGCTGTGATTGCATGAATGTATGCCTCAGTTTACCTGGGACACTCTTGGTCAATGCCTATTTCCCCTGCTTGATTGTGAATAAGAACCCCATTCACTTTTTATTTTTTTTTTAAATTTTTTTTTTCAACGTTTATTTATTTTTGCGACAGAGAGAGACAGAGCATGAACGGGGGAGGGGCAGAGAGAGAGGGAGACACAGAATCGGAAACAGGCTCCAGGCTCTGAGCCATCAGCCCAGAGCCCGACGCGGGGCTCGAACTCACGGACCGCGAGATCGTGACCTGGCTGAAGTCGGACGCTTAACCGACTGCGCCACCCAGGCGCCCCCCCCATTCACTTTTTAAAAAAAATTATTATTTGATGTTGATATGTTTATTTTTATTTTTTTATTGTTAAAAAATTTTTTTTAATCTTTATTTATTTTTGAGAGAGAGAGAGAGCATGTGAGCAGGGGAGGGGCAGAGAGAGAGGGAGGCAGAATTGGAAGCAGGCTCCAGGCTCTGAGCCGTCAGCACAGAGCCTGACGCGGGGCTTCAACTCATGAACTGTGAGATCATGACCTGAGCCGAAGTCGGACGCTCAACTGACTGAGCCACCCAGGCACCCCTAATGTTGATTTCGTTTTTAAGAGAAAGAGACAGAACGTGAGTGGGAAAGGGGCAGAGAGAGAGGGAGACACAGAATCCGAAGCAGGATGCAGGCTCTGAGCTGTCAGCACAGAGCCTGACGTGGGGCTTGAACTCACGAGCCGTGAGATGATGACCTGAGCTGATGCTTAACCTACTGAGCCACGCAGGTGCCCCTAAAAATTATTTTTTATTTTGAGAGAGAAAGAATGAGCAAGGGAGAGGGACTGAGATGTGCTGGGCATGGATCCTGACGAGGGGCTCTGTCCCACGACCCTGGGATCATGACCTGCGCTGAAATTAAGAGTCAGACACTCAACCGACTGAGCCACCCAGTTGCCCCTGAACCTCATTCCGTTTTAAATCTATCCCGGTTTGTACGATAAGTGGTGTGGTCATCGTAGTGGCTGCCATAGTGTCACTCAGATCCCTCTTCCAGGACTGAGGGGCCATTTCTCCAGCTGCTGGGAGTGTGGGCGGCCCACAGCTTCAGCTGATATCTAATCTGCACGCCGCCTTTGCTCGAAGAGAACTGCGTTGCACAAGTTCCCGTCCCCGGGGCATAGCTGGCCGGTGGAAGAGTTTCCAGACTCACTGACCCAGGGGAGGAAAACACAGCCAGAACATCTCAGCTCAGAGTGGCAGAGGGGTCGGCTGAGGCCTCTGTCGCGGCCTCACGGTACCTGAGCTTTCCCCTGTGCTCAGTGCTGCTTCCCACGTCCCCCACGCCTGCTGCCTTCAAGGGTTTCCTCCAAACAAGCCTCCGTCTCGGTCTGTGTCCCCACAAACCTGACCTAAGGCAGTCATTCCACCTCTGTGGCTCTAGAAGGTCTGAACCCTGGTCACCCCTTGGACCTGATCACACTGGCCTTTTTACCTTTTCTCAAATAGGCTAAGCTCCCTCTGCTCCACTGGCTCTGTCCCCAGCTAGTCACACGTCAGGCTCCTCCTTGTGCTTCAGACCCTAGCTCCTCGATGAGGTCTTGGCTTTCCTGATTCTGTCGCTTTTCCCAAAGCCTTTCTCTGTTGCGCTTTGAAAAATGTCCTCCATAGCCCCATCACTAACTGAAACTATCACATTTGTTTACTTATTCACTTACTGATGTTCTCCTTCTCTAACACGTAAGTTCCTTCTGGGATGGAATCTCATTTGTCTTGTTCACCCTGAATCCCTAATATGCAGAAGAGTGTCTGTCATATAGTCCGCACTCCATAACATTGGTTGCAGCAGTGGGTTAAAAAAAGGGAAAGAAATTTAAAAAAATGTAGTACAGATTCATTTCTAAAATTCTCCCTTGCCTCTCCAAAAATTGTCTTAGCTATTTGCTTAGCTTGTGGCTTTTGCTTCACTTCCTAGGGAATATCCTTGCCAAATCCTCCTGAATTTCTCGCCTCCTACCGTTTCGCCTCTCTAACACCTCCATTTTCAAAGTCTTGTAGATATTATCCACAAGGACTATTAAAATTAACCATAGTGATAGTAACTAGCATTCACTGGAACGATAGACACTTCGCTGACTGCTTCACGTACGCTAATGTATTTAAACCTCACCGTAAACCTTTGAGGTGGTTGTTACTATTATTTCTCTTTTATAGATGAGGAAATCTACAGTTGAATTAAAACTAAAAGTCACACGGCTAATAAATCGCAGCAGAGCCAAGACATGAACCCATTGTTTCTTTTTTTTATTAAATGTTTATTTGTTTTGAGAGAGAGAGAGAGAGAGAGAGTACATGTGCATGAGCAGGGGAGGGGCAGAGAGAGGGAGAGGGAGAATCCCAAGCAGGCTCCACGCTGTTAGAGCAGAGCAGGACACGGGACTCGATCCCATGAACTGTGAGATCATGACCTGAGTCGAAGTCAAGAGTCAGAAGCTCAACCAACTGAGCCACCCAGGCAGCGCCCGACATTTCTGATCAGGAACTTGCTATGTGGTTTCCAGGTTGATGCGCTAAAAAGTGCACGACATGTTTAGAACCAGAGAGCCCTGCATCCCACATTCTTGGGCTCTGTCATGTGGGACTTTGTGTGGCCTCCTAGGCTATAGCTTCCTCACTACTAAATGGGGTTTATGATGATCCTTGTTTGCTGCAATAATTAAATTAAGTGATAATGTATGTAGGCATCTGGCATATGGTAGGAAATCCAAAGGGTTTCTCCCCTTCTGGTGTATGACACTGTAAAAACAGTACCAATTTTTTTTTTTTTAGCTGCTGTTCATCTCAGACCAATTAGAAGCAGAGGACGTTTTCAAGCCTGCTGGCTAAATCTGTACGTACTGCATGAATTCCACTAACATGCATATTTAATCATGTACACGGATGCGTGTATATGTATCTGAGGAGGAGGACGGGAGTTGAGACCTCAGGTTCTAAGGTCACGCAGATCTAGAAGAGGGTCCCATCTCTGTTATTTCTTACCCTTTCCTCTTGCCTTATGCCTTCCCACTTATCTTGGGGGTACGTCATATATTTCAACTCTGTAATGCTATGTTTCTTCATCTGTAAGTGGATTGGTGTAAGAATTAAATGAAATATTGCCTATGTTTTTTAACGTTATTTACTTTTAAGAGAGAGAGAGAGACAGAGCGCGAGTGGGGGAGGGGCAGAGAGAGAGAGAGAGAGAGAGAAGCACAGAATCTGAAGCAGGCTCCAGGCTCCCAGCTGTCAGCACAGAGCCTGGGCGGCTCAAACTCAGAAATGGCGAGATCATGACCTGAGCCACAGTTGGACACTTAACTGACTGAGCCACCCAGGTGCCCCCAAATATTGCCTATTTAATGTAGGATTTGAACTTTTGCAACGTGGTACTTAATATTAGTTATGACTCTCACTTCATTAGTTGGTTATATTTTACTGTAGAAAATGTTTTCTTATCATTGTAAATACGGAACCATCAGATCTCAGAATCCAAGGGATAGAAAATGTAACCGTCATGAGGACAGGCCCAGCGAACTTAACCCCAACCTCAGCCCAAACCTCCACTGTGTAGCTGAGACTTAGAGCAGCCCAGAGTGTTCCAGGGCTGCTCAATGGACGCGTGATGGATTCTGAGTTTGGCTTAGGGCCAGCGACGTCAGGCTCCCTCGAGAGCTTTTAAAATAATAGATTTCAGGGATCTGCTCCTGGAGATTCTGATTTCAGATTCCACGGCACTGCATTTAAAAAGAAAACAGATAAAAACTCACAATTGATTCTGAGACCGGCCAGACTTGGGAACCACCTGTCTAACTCACCCACGTGTGGGATCCTGGACTGTCTCCACCCCTCCTCCCCCACCCCGACACTGAGGGAAGCTGTGAACCCTGGTGACGCCTGGCTTATTCCCTTCACAATGGCCTCTCCATTTGGCCATCTACTCTCTCCGGCTATTTGAGGTCGCCATCCAGGGCGTCTCCAAGTTACTGGGATCTTAGTTTCATAATCTTTAATGGTAACCGTCTTAGAATTCTAGAACAAGGTTGAAGGTGACCTTCCCAATCTTTTTACTTTGCACCTGAAGCCTAACTCGGAAAGATCTCTCTCTGCCCATGAATTTGTAGGGAAAAAGGAACCTAATTTCTAGGCCCTGGAACAATTCAGATTCTTATTCCGGTTGCATTAGGCAGTGTCTCCTGATGCGTGAATTCCAGGAAGGTATTCCCAGCTCTAGAATCTGAATGCGAGATTATGAGGGACATTTCCCTCTCTTTTCACTAATCTGGAAGGAAAACAGCCGACAGAGATTTAAGAGGGATTCTTTGTCATATTTGTCTTCAACTCAAAGGATCATTATATCTTCCTTTTTATCTGAGAAATGGCCTCGAATGGGATTCTTCTCTGCCGCTGTTGGCATTCTTGCTGACGCACTCAAAAAGGCCAGGCAAGCAACTTGCTGGGGTAATTGGCAAGGATATGGCCTCTCATTCCATTTAACATAATGAAATCTGATTATATATAATTAGTCTCTTCTATAGGAGAATTTTCTTGAAAGGTTAAAAAAATCGATTGCTGAGAGTGGGGACTTCGGTTTCCTGTGTTGACCACACGTAGAAATAATAATCTGTTGAACCACCCTTATCCGATGTGTTTTATTCAAATATGCCTTCCTTTTTTCACTCAGAGGTATTTAACTTCTTGCCAGAAAACTATAATAAAGATGAACCCAAATGAGTAAGTCCAAACACAGCACCATATTAAAAAAAAAAAAAAAAAATTCTTTCTCTGTTATTTTTACCATCCTATGCCCTTAACACGTTAAGTCACTTGATTGTAATAAAGAACTGAAAGGAAATGAGTAAACTCATGGAAAAACTTGGGCATTGAAATTTTAGTTGGGTGGAAATAAGCAAAAAGAGGAAAATGGCAAAGCAACAATTATGCTGTCAAGACAACCTTTTTCCGACTTTCTTCCATCGTATTTGCTGTCTTTCTCTTTCCCTTAATCTCTCACTCAGACATGTGTTTCCTTTCCTGACTAAGAAGTAGGTGGAATAATCTTTGGGTCTTAACAATAACTTTCCATCTCACAGAAAAACCCAAGGTCCTTAGAGAGGCTAATAGCCTGTTCTGCGGCTTGAGTGCCTTCCTGTCCCTTCCTTCTGATCCAGCTACATAGCCTTCTCCCTGATCCTGTAACCTACAACTCAGGTTCCTAGAAAAAAAGCCATTTATTCTTCCTGGAATGCTCTATCCACACAGCTCACCCCATTCCTTTTTACTTGTATACCTATCTTATTTTCTGTCTTCTCCAAAGAGTAAGGAAGCAGGTTGACCATTGTTTATTTCTGTTCTAATTTACCGCTGATAGCATCTGGATCATCCTATAAGCCCATAGTAAGTTCTGAGAAAGCTGTGAGGACAGCAACAAGGTAATATTTAGATGTGTTGATGATTACTTCTTTTCACCATCACAGTGAAATTAATCAGCTTCACGATAAACCAGAAAATAGATAAAAGGAATAATCGGAAAGAACACTGGTTTACAGCAGGCTTTTGCCGAACAGACCTGGTTTTAACTAGGCATTCTAGAATTATAAGGCTGTTACCTTGCTACCATCATGGTCTTTTAAGTTTACAAATGAAACCTTTTAGGTGATGCATTCTAGATGTTCAGTTTTGACATTAACCAAAGGTTCCCATGTAAGGTATGACTTAAAAGTCATATAATCCAAGCCCCCTCTGTACATACTCATCCAAATCCCCAGTGCTTACACGGGTTCTACAAATTCCTTGTGAATTATTTGTCTTTCTTTTCTTGAATCCTTCTGGGTTTGTGAAGTCCATCATTACTTGTTTAATTAATGAATGAAACATTTATTGAGTGCCTAGTGTGTTCTTGGTTTTGTCTTATGTACCGGGCGCACAAAGAAAAGTAGGACATGGTCAATAAATTTCACCTATGTTGGTGGCCCAGCAGATCTGATTACTGGAGAGTCGGAATTTACTCTGAACCGGTTGCCTGAGGGGTACAACAGTACCTTGCTCTCTGTCAGAGTGAAATCAGTGATCAAGATCTTTAGTCTGATTGGATATCAGCAACTTCATATAATTCAATCTACTGGGGTGGCTGAAATCTTTATTTCAGCCCTTGTAGACATCCAAATTCTTACCTGGATATTTTTGAACTTGACCGTAGAGAACAGGACAGGCTGGGGCAGACCCATGGGCGATCCTGACTGTGAGCAGGTGCCTCCATCCCCATACTGGGTCCTACCGAGATGGGTAGTGCAGCCTGCCGTCTGGTTTCACAAACATATCTGAAATCACACAAGCACTTGTGATGTAGAAAAGTTTTACTAAAGGTCAGAAGGCCTTGTGATGACCAGGAGTAAGGTGCCGTGAGGTAAACAAGTTCATGTTGTCTGAAGATTCGTGTTTTACTTAGGGTACGTTTCATGCTGCTGTAACAAGGAGGTCTCAAAATACTATGGATCAGTGAGACAAAAGTTGATTTCTCACCCACCAAACGGCGTTGGCAGAGGTGGTTCAGTGCTGGTCCAGGGATAGATGAATAGAGACATGAAGCCATCGATTAATCAGTTACAGGCACATTGCAGGGCATGTCTGTGTTTGCACCCACACATCTACACAAAATCAGTGTTCGTGGTAGTTACCAGTGCTGACTCATTCAGATGGGTTGTACGGGCCACTCTGATACCCTGAGCGGTGGGATCGGTCAACATGATTTTTCCAAAATGATGAATAACTTTTGGTAATATTTGTAACAAAATACACGCCTCTTGAACAGAATTAAGAAAAAAAACCCACCAATTCCCTTGATTATATGGTAATTACATTCGTGAAAAATTAACTTTTATTCAAATGATGCAAAATAGATAGTTTCTCTATGTCCGGTGGGGCCATTCAAATGTCATGTAGATGTGGAAACAACCTTTCATTAGGTCAGGACTGTCTAGTGTTTCAGAGGACATCTAGCTCCTGTGGCCCACCCACCAAATGCTAGTATTGCTCCTAAGTATGATAACGAAAATGCCCCCAGGGTGTCCAAAATGCCCCAGACCACAGCATTGCCTCTACTGAGAGCCACTGCTCAGAAGGAACGTGGATAGAAGGCTCTCTCTGACTTTGGGACCAAGGTTCATCTTGAACAAAAGCAAAGTAGTTCCCATCCATGTGCCTTCTTCCAAAGGTTTAGATTGTAAGAAAGCTAAGTTCTTGCCCTTAGTGACTGGCGCAGGCTGAAATGAGTGAACACCTGTGTGCAGACACATTAACCGCATCACCTAACGTCCTCTTGGACTTGATGAGTGTGATTTTCTCCATGTGGAATTGAGTGAGAATTTTTTTTCTTTTTTTTTTTTTGAGGAAGAAAAGGCAAAGCAATCTTCTTCGGCTACAAATGTCTTAGGCCCATTATTGTAAGACGTGTGAAAGTACTACATTTACAGAAAGGTCTAAGTAATCGCAAACAAGGTGAGGAAATTTACTTCTAACGGGCAAGATATAATCTCCCTAAAAGGAACCTTAAAGTAGGACTTATTCAGCTGTACATTTAGGTTACTCTGCTGTCAAGGGAAACTGGAGGAAGATTTGAGGGCAAATGTTATCCTGAAATACACACACAGCTGCATGCAAATATCTAGGGCACAATTTTGCTTCAGTTAAGTAGAAGGCCTTAATCATTCTTGCAAACGTTTAGCTCCTGGTAATAAACAAGTTTCTTTCTTAATGATCAGATTCTCCTTCTTTAGCCTTTTTATTTTTTAGTTGTTTTTTTTTTTTTTAAACATTCTTGGCTACTGAATCCTTGTTTTTCAGGCAGGTCTACGATTAGTGATTATGTATGAGTGTGACAAGCTGTCACTTCTTGGTGCCTCCTACTCTTCAACTATAAAATGGAGAAGCAGGTTAACTAGATATTCTGATGGCCCTTCCAGCTCGAGGTTTTAGGCTTCGGGGACCTAATTGTAGCTGAATGACCCTGTATTTAATAGCAAGGATATTCTTCTAATAATGGGTAAAATGACTGACTTTCCAAGTAAGAATTTAGGAGACCCTGCAAATTCAAATGATTCTTCTGCAATGTCTTGTTTCTTACTTACTAAGTAATCTCTGCAGCACATTATCTGGGTTTGGATTTCAGGCATGCTGCTCACTGGCTATGTGACCTTGGGACAACAACTGCACACCTCGATGCCTCAGTTTCTTCATGTGTGAAATGGAAATATTGCCGTCTAAAGCGTTCTTGTGAGTAGAAAGGAAATCTGCCTTAGTGAGCTGCTCAGAATGGTCTTCAGCATGTTTCAGGCTCTCAGCTTTATCTGATTTCTTAAACCCCTGGTTCCTGGCACATGGTGGGAATGTGGTCAATATTCACTGCACTGAATGAGGTCATTTCATCCCTGGACATGTCTCCAGACTCACTTTTACCTATTGCCAGGGCTTGATGTAGACAGTTTTGTATTCAGTATTTCAGATTTGGATTTGTGATGAATTTCTGGAATCATATCGAATGTGGCAGTGCCTGGTCTCCACAAATAGCATGGAGCATTTTCCCAGGCTGTCATTTGTGGCTCTGTAGCAGCTCTGCTAACACATTTCGGGAGTTACCCCCTAATGACAGTTTTACAACACGGTAATTTCACTTAGTCCATAACCTTGAGAGAGGTGCGCTTGGGGTTCCTATTATAATGTAACAAATGAAGGCTTGAGTCTTCCCATTCACGTCAAGTATATGGATTTTAACCCTGGGAGGATTTTACTTTTCCATTATCAAAATGCTAAGTTTTATGGGCTTCGGTTTTTCCCTAAATTGATACAGTTCCGCTGTATCCTTCAAATGCTAAGGACCACTCTCTGTCTTCATTCCCTGTCTGTGTGGGGATTTCAAACATCAATCAGAGATAGCGGGGCCAAGATGAGTGCTATAGACTGCATGTTTGCATGGCCCCCAAATTCGTACATTGAAATCTAAACCCCAGCGTGATGGTGTTGACAATGGGGAACCCTCGTGGATGGGGTGAGGGCCCGTGTAAAAGACATTCTGGCTGTTTTGTATTCTCGGCCCCCAGAAGAAGTCTGGCACAAAGTAGGATCTCAGGAAACGTTTGATGAATGAAGACATGTTTCCCTCTCAAGAAAAATAGCAGAATATTTTCATATTTCAGGCTCACCAACGAATACTGTGTTTGTAAACACAAGCATACTTTTGCAGAGATTTATGAAGACATTAATCCACTGGGAAACATAACAGTATTTCGTTCTTCAGAGGAAAGATACTCTTTAATATTAGTAGACAGTATTGAACTACTCTTTTGTCTGATGTAAGTTATTAACTACCCACCATACAATAAAAAAATCGAGGAAGGACTTAAACAGTTATATCTTGGTCTTAAATGAATAAAAGGAAGTATTTCTTGACTTTCAAAATAAACCAGGAGTCCCAAAGTTTCTAAATGTGCCAGTGGGCTGGTCTTCGACAGGAATCAGTCACTCTTTGTTAACATAAAGGAAATGTCCTGAGTCTGGTAATTCAATTTTAAGATCAATGTTGTTCAATTATTTAGTAATAAATCCTTCTAGAACAGCATTACATAAGCACTGTGCTATATTTTTAATAGGGCTGGGGGGAGTTGAGATCGCAATTTATTGATCAGATGAGACTATGGGAGACTGATAAATTTCTGCAAAATGCCAGAGTGTGCCCAACAACACTGAATAGTTCTGAGAAATTACTCTCGTAGTTTTGCATTAAGACCAAATTGCAAAGCACCGGCTTCTTTTTAGGGCGCAAGCCGTCTCAGTAGACACCCATTCTATCTGAGGGAAAGTTCTAAGGTCAGGATGTAAGACCAAAACCATCCGCAAGGAAAACTACCTTTGAAAATCTCCCAGGGAGTCCTGACATTGGAAGCTGACATACTGTCGGTCAATGAAGTCAACCTGGCCACTTTTGCTCTTGGGTAGGAAGGGATCTCTGTTTTGTCCGAGTGAAGCCCCACACGAGGCAGTCGGGTTGTGTTTTGAAGCAATGCTGTAGAAAAGTGAGTTCTGCATCTTGAAGCTCCAGGGTCTGACGATCACACTTTGAAAGACAATTGAGGAAGGGGAAGAGGGGCAGGCATCACAGATTTGTGTTTTCTCGTCACACTCTCTGTGGAGCAACTTATTCATTGGCTGGATGGCGGGGACCCATGCTTGCGCTGTTGAAGCCTTAGCTGAACTCTGTTAGTTGAACTCCACTCCACCAACTTGCCCGATTGAATGACTGCCCTTGTTCCCTCTGCAAAGAACACTGGCCGCTTCGCCCTCCGCGCCAGCCCCACTTTGCTGGTGGGTTTCTATCTAATTCTCTCACATACGTCTATTAAGCTCTGTGTTTACCAAGTGGTAGCTCTGTTGTCTCAAATCTGTTCATGGTAGTGGTACTTGCAGTATAATTATACAATTTAATTAAGTAATATGTAAACTGATAAGTTATGGGTGTGAAAAGAGAATTATCTCTACGAAACTAAATTGAATGCTTTGGAAAAATTTGATAAAGGCAATTAGCTAAAAAGTGCTGTCAGATGAGGTGTGAGGGAGACAAATGTTAAGACGGTGAAAATATCATAAAAATCTGGGTGTTGGAACTCAAATTCTATGAAAAGTTTCTTGAAGTCTTACAGCATTTGTAGACACTGAAAGTGGAAATTAGGAATATGCATTATATTTCTTTTTATTTTTAAATTAAAAAAATTAAGTGTTTTGAGAGAGAGAGAGAGAGAGAGAGAGAGAGAGTGTGTGTGTGTGTGTGTGTAAGCGGGGGAGGGGCAGAGAGAGGGAGACACAGAATCGGAAGCAGGCTCCAGGCTCTGAGCTGTCAGCCCAGAGCCCGCTGCAGGGCTCAAACTCATGAACCGTGAGATCATGACCTGAGCCGAAGTTGGGTACTTAACCTACTGAAAGCAACCAAGCCACCCAGGCGCCCCAAGATATGTGTTATATTTCATGTGAGAAACCAAATGTGGAACTCCAATCAGCATATGTACACATGAATTCTACATGAAAAATGGGAATATTGTGGATTTCTGTATTGAAAAGATAAATCAGGGGTGCCTCGGTGGCTCAGTCGGTTATGCCTCCAACTTCGGCTCAGGTCATGATCTCACAGCTTTTGAGTTCGAGCCCCACATTGGGCTCTGGGATGACAGCTCAGAGCCTGGAACCTGCTTTGGATTCTGTGTCCCTATCTGGCTCTGCCCCTCCCTTGCTCATGCTCTGTCTCTCTCTCTCTTTCTCTCCCAAGAATAAAACATTAAAAAAAAAAAAAAAAAAAGATGACCGCTTAGGGCAGAGACTGAATTCTTCACTAGTATTTGTTCTTTATTTCTTTCCTTAGTAATAGAAACCCTGAAAGTGAGCTGGGCCCAGCATCCAGGCTAGAGAGTACATTTCTAAGGTGCCTTATGGCTCCTTATGACCATATGCCTAAACTTGGCCAAAGGAATGTGAGCAGAAATGAGATGTCCTGTTTTCTGTCACATCCTTAAGAGGGATGGGTGTGTTCACTTTGATCTTCCTCTTCCCATTGGCAAGAACACAGAAACAGTAACAGGTACTGAAACTGCTTCCCCAGCCCTGGGGATGAGGGGATCTCTGTGCCGAGATAGACCTACCCCATCGGCCCCGGACCACCTCTGCTTCCTCTGTACTGTTTCATGGGGGAGAAATCAGCTTCTGTCTTTATTCATCTGTATTTTGGGGCTCTATTTGTGCTAGCGACATAGAATGTATCCTAACACATTGTTTAAATTTTGATATAAATATATATGTACATATATGCAATTTATATCAAGATTTACCTTTTTGCACATAGCATATCATATATGTACTTGTGTAATTATATAATATATATAGTTATCTGATTTTCACTTTATTTTATCATTTATTTATTTTTTTGCACTTCAGATGACCTTTTCAATTAACTAGGCAATCTCTCAGTCCTGATAACAAAGCTTCTGCTGTATTATTTTTCCTCTCCTTTTAAACCGAGCATGAAAGTTGAGCTCTTTGGGTGAGAACTGATTTTGTATCTCTACCACAATGTACCACACAACACCTTTGTCTGGTTAAGTCCCATGAGTAGTATAGGATTGGCCAGCTAGCAATTGGCAGCAGTTGTAACTGGGGGAAGAAAGGGCAAATCCTCAGAGACAATTACCTGCACCCCTAATGGTAGCTGTTTGGGAGGACCCCATGGCTGTCATTAACACTGAAGCTTATGTGAATGGCATCCCCAGTGTTAGGCAGTGCACAGCCTGAGCAACTGTACATGGAGCTTTTGCTGATTCTTGCTGAAGGAAAACGACCACATTAATCAACCATTGATACCTGGTGTTGGTAAGAATGTTTCAAAGCAGACACTGATACATTGTCGGCAGGAATGCCAATTGGTAAAGTTTTTGTGGAGGCCAGTATCTATCAAAAATTAAACACTACATTTGCCTTGAGCAAGATTGTCTTCTTCTAGGAAGTTATTTTATTTATTAATTTATTACATTTAATTTGCTTATTTTGAGAGAGAGAGAGAGAGAGAGAGAGAGATTGAGAGAGATTGTGCTGGCACAGGCTTAATTCTCACAAACCGTGAGATCATGACCTGAGGTGAAATCAAGAGTCAGACGCTTCACTGAGCCACCCCGGTACTCCTAGGAGGTTATTTTGAAGAGATTATTATAAATATGGATGGAGCTCTGTGTTCAAGCGCATCCCTTGCAACAGGGGAAAAAGTATAAGTGCCCCTTTTCTACCCTTTCATTACTTTCTTCAAGACATGTTATAGGAGCTCATAGAAAGCATACAGTTTATGGAAATTCAGAGTGGACAAGATGCACAGTGACCCTGACCTCATGGAGCTTACCTTCCCGTGGAGTATCAGGTTCACCGTAAACAGATGAATAAATACATACGTGTCACTGTGTCAGATAGTCATTAAGGCAATGGATACATAATTTGTGTTTCATCCATATCATGGAATGCTATTAAGCCATAAGGGAATGACCTATACAGTTACTAAAGATATACTGTCAGATGAAAGAAAAAGTCACACTGTGATACAATGTGAGTAGTAAGATAGTAATAGTATAAAAAGTCTATGTTTATGGACATATATACACCTGTAATTGTACAGAAACCGCGTGAAGCATGGGCACCAGGACATCCACAAGAGCTCTCCCTGGGGTGAGAGTCTCAGTGCCAGGCAAGCGCTCGTGTGTATGTGGCAGGGGGTAGGGGTAAGAACGTGGGGAAGTTTGATACTTTATTCTGCATCATGGCATCTTCCACGCTGAGGCTATGTTCCCACTTCCTTTCGGTTCTTTAAAAGAAGAAACCCACAAGAAATAATCAATGCTTCCATAAAGCTGCGAAGCGTATAGGGCCCTGGAGAAAGATCCTCTCCTGTTCAGATGTTAGGACTGCGAATTTGCCTAAACTTTCTAGAAGGCCACAGCGAAATGGCTTTAAAAAGCTCAAGTTTTCAAAGTGGAAATTTCGTATGTACAAGTTTAGCCTAGAGAAGTAATATGATGTGGAAGAGACATTTAAATGGAAAAATGATGTTCAACCACAGGGAAATGACTAAATAAATTATAGCAATTCCATGTGATGAAATATTACGCAGTTTAAAATCTTGTTTTAGTGACTCTGCACGTATATAAATGCTCGTGACGTGACAATTTGTGAACAAAAGCAGCAAACCAACACTTCCCACGTGGTTTATGATCCAATGTTGTAATAAAGTTTGTCTGTCTATGTACCTGGCTGTATGTCCGTATGTTGTACGTATGTATGTATCCATGTAGGCATCCATCCATTCACCTAACCTAACCATCACTTTTTAAGTGATACTGTTAATGTGTAATTGTGACTGTCCTAGAAATAATTTTGTAAGATGTTCCAGGGATGTGCACTGCAGAGGTATCACTTTGATAAACACTCACACCTACATGCACAGCCATATGAGCTATCCTATAGCACAAATACCAGACATAAAAGGAACCCACCCAGGTGTGGCAACTGGTACCATCATCTCTTTGGGTTTTTGCTGTGCCAACTCAAAGGATCATTAATCCAGAGGAAAAATGTACTATCCTAACACCATGAATCGCATTGAGTCACGTGAAATTGCTGTTTGTAGGTTAAAAATACTGGCAATTTTATATGGTCCAACGTCTTATGTGTAGCTTGCATATTCTTTCATCTGAATGAAATTGCTCGATGCCTCCAGACGCATCCTTTACTGTAAAGGGCCGTTCTGTCTGGGGGACCTGGGATGAAGGGGGTCATGTGCTTTATCTGGGAGGGATGCTGGATTTCTGCAATACTTAGAAAGGCCTCAAGCTTCACCCGTGCTATCACTGTTGCAAATTAGTAGTATTTTAACAACGGGCTCCATGTTTTCATTTGCACTGGGCCCCTCAAATTTGATAATGATCCTAAATTCGAATGTTCTTGAAGCCAATGGCCTGTGATTTCAAGTATGCATATGAAGAAGACGGTATTTTTGGAAACCTGAAGGGAGCAGTCAAATAAAATTGCCCTCATTTTCTGAGCCATAAACCTATGCACATTAACACCAGCCTCTGTGTCATTGGGAACATCTCAGGGGATGGAGTAGGTGGCCGGGTGTAGGAGGTAATGGAAGGCATCGCTGGGTTCTTCTAACCAAAAAAAAAAAAAAAAAAAAAAAAAAAGGCGATAAAGTTATATAACTCCCCAGGGTCCAAATGGGCCAGTGGAGTTCTCATTATTGCATTCATAAGCTTTCCATATGCCCATCAAGAAGAAAAGGCATTCTACTTGCTTGCTTTTGCAATGGAACTGGCAGGAAATAAAACGGCTCTGACTTCTATTGTGTCCCCCAAATACAGCAAATATGATGCTTGTTACGTTGGGTTCCTGCCTTATTAAAACCGTGCTCTCAGCACAAGTTACTCAGCTATGCTCCTGCTTTCTGCCAGAATGATACCCTTACTTAATGGAGAGGAGAGGGAAATACAGAGTATGGAACTGAAGTTTGTCAATTACCTTCTCTCCAACACCTAGGAAACATGCCACTGCATGTGATCCGTCATGCTTTTGAGGGTTTGTGGTACAGCGGCTCTAAACTAATAAAATTTCTAGAAGGAATGTGCTCAGGAGGGAGTCCTTGCTTATATGGCCTTGTGCCCATGCCTTTTATATGGCCCCTTCAAATCAAGCGATGTTCTGTTGTCTGTATATCCTGGTATGGAATTTGTCAGCGGAAAACTTCAATCCTTTTGCATACTATATCCACACCCACGAATATATCCCAAGTGAATAGTTAGTGGTGTTCACAAACACTTAAGTACAAAAACACTTATTTCAGGGATGCTTAAAATCTTTGTTTTAATTAATTTATTCTTCAGAGAGAGAGAGAGAGAGAGAGTGTGTGTGTGTGTGTGTGTGTGAACAGGAAAGGCTCAGAGAGAGGGGGAGAGAGAGAATCCCAAGCAAGCACTGTCAGTGCAGAGCCAGACGTGAGGCTTGAACTCACGAATCGTGAGATCATGACCTGAGCCAAAATCAAGAGTTAGACGTTTAACCGACTGAGCCATCAAGGCACCCCACTTAAAATCTTAAAAAAAATTATGTCCAAACATAGGGAAATAATTTTTAAAATGATAGAAACTACATGTAATGGACAGTTGTAGTCAGTATAAAAATCTTATTTATAAAAAATTACTAATGACATGAGTTAGACTTGTATCTCAACATATCAATCTGCATGTTGCCTGTGTATTTGGCCATCCAAGGCTAACAGCTGAAGAATTCAAAGGGCTAACGATGAGACAAGGATTTGGGTCTGTGCTTCCAGCCACAGTTTTTCCTCTCTCAGAGGCCAGAGGAAGGAGTTGAACAGGAGACCCCAAATCTAGAGAAGCCTGACGGCTGGGAGAGACCATGTGTCCTATAAAGGGAGGGATGGAAAGAATATTCCATTGTGAGAAGCAGGGGGGGGAGCAAAAAATTCTCAGAGTTGCTAGCATTTACTTAGTGAAAGAGCCACCGTGTAACTGCCTTAGATACTTTTCAGCTCTTTGAGGGAGAGTATCAGGGAGAGGTACCCATCAGGAGGGGATGTGAAGGGGGTGACCATGCGATCCTGGTCAAGGTGGAGCTTGCTAGAACCAGCAAGAAATGTCTCTACGAGTATGACAGCAGTGGACACATCATAGGTGATAACCTGGTGGTTTCGTTTTGTTTTTGTTGTTGTTTTAGAATATGTGACAGTTCTGAAATGTATTCATTCATTCAATAACGACTTCACAAGCATGCATTATTTTCCAGGCACCCTACTAGGTGCTCGCTGTACATTGTTGAACATGAGAGTTTTCAGCCCTCAGTAGATTGTGCATTTTCCTGAAGGAACTCTCAGGTGGATGCAAACAGAACACAAAAGGAAAGCGTGATAGTGTTACATTTGGGTGGTATTTTTTCTTGATAGAAATATAATACCATTAATATGAACGGTTCCATGAAGAAGTTTTGAGTTTTGCCAGTCCGGCACATAAGCCAGTCTTCAATAAATGTTTGGAGAAGAGAGTGGTGGATAGGCTCTGATTTAGTTTCTTTTCAAGTTGGGTTTTGGAACTTGGGGGAGAATTCTCTCATAAAGTCTCTATGTGAGCAGTTCTCAGGGTGCGTTGATATCTAGTGTGTTGAAGTCAGATTTGAGATGTATTACGAATAATTAGTAACTGACATTGAGTACCAAGGTTTTTTTTTTTTTTTCTAATGACTTGAAAAATAAAGTCATGACACCCAGAAGAGGAAAGACTGGCCCTAGAACCAGAAGGCTAGGAATCGTCATGAAACTTACATCCAATTTTATCTCTGCCTCAACTCATTGTGGATTACTGATATGGTACTTTAATTTGTCTGAGTTTTTTTTTTTTTTAAGTTTATTTATTTATTTTGAGAGAGAGAGCAAGCAGGGTAGGGGCAGAGAGAGAGGGAGAGAGAGAATCCCAAGCAAGCTCTGCACTGTCAGTGCAGAGCCTGATGCAGGGCTTGAACTCAAAAACCCTGATCATGACCTGAGCTGAAATCAAGAGTTGGGCATTTAATCGACTGAGCCACCCAGATGCCCCTGAGTATTTTTTTTTTTTTTAATTTAAGACATCTATGAGCATTAGTAGATTTGTTTATTATTATTATTTTTTTTATTGCTGCGGCTTTATCTTGAAACCATCCTTCCTACTCTTGTTTTTGTTTGTGGATAATTTCCATACAAAAGATCCAATCACATCAACAAGCATTCGTGTCCATTTTTATGTATAGGCGATATGAACTTTAAAATCAGAGATCCCAAGGAAAGCCATCCAGTGTTGTGTGTCTGGCCCGAACTGAAATGGCCCACGGTTAAGATAATCAAGAGTAGGGACTGTGGTGAACTTCAGAATGTATGCCACACTTGAAACACTTCATCATAAAAAGAAAGTTGCGTGCAAAAAAGAAATTGCAATCTCAGACCACCTTTGGCTCACTTTCTCTGCTTAAATACCACCATCACGTAACTTGCTTTCAATGCCTTCTCTTCTGTTGATATGGTTCTCATAATTTGCCTTTTTGTAAAGGTTTACTTTTGGCTAAGGTATTTATATACATGAACAAGAATACATCGCCAGTAAGTCATAGTCAGTAGAGAACTATTTAGCCTTGTTATGGCAAAAGACCGGGAGAACATAAGGTAGAATTCTCCAGAAGGCAAATGAACCTGGGATCACAGAAGTTTCAATGACTCTTTAATCTTCTTTAGCCTGGTATTCTCAAGCAATTAGCCTGATGTCTCCCTTAGTTAAAACTTTTGATTGCCAGTGATAAAAATTCTCATTCTAACTGGCGTAAGCAGAAAAAAGAAAATCTGATTTTTGGTTTATGAAATGAAAACATCCTAAGTTAGAGTTAGCTTCCAAGGAGTCAAACAATATCGGGGGCCAGGTCTCTCCATTTGTCTGCCCTCTTCCATGTTGATTGCATGCATAGGTTCAATGACAGAAGTCACAGTGGTTGTCAGAGGCCCTTAACTCACATCGTGTCAGCCTTAAGTCCTGTCGGAAAGAACGTGAGCTTCTTTTTTCAACATTTTTCTCGATAAGCCTGACTCAGGCTCTGCTTCTATGACACCCATCCTAAGAGAGCAAGAAAGGGAAACAAGAAAACCAAACCAAAAACTGTGTCTGGGGGAGTAACTTCTTAGGGCATGATCTCAGATAGTAGAGGACAGTGGTTTTTCGAGCTCAGACCGTTTGACGGATAAGGATCTCAGAAATAATTCTTGTTGATTCCCGCCAGAACAAAGAAAAGCTTTATTATTGCTTTTTTGTTTTTTGTTTTTTACTCTTTTCCTTTTTTTTTTTTTAATCTGGATAAAGATTCAAATCAATTTCACATGGCTATTGTGAGACACTTACAAGGTCAAGTCACCCAGCCCCCTCTTGGATGACACTGGGATTGAGTGTCCTGGGAAGAGTGAAGGCCTGGGTTTTAAGGACTCAATACCCACTTTTTGTTTCGAGTGGGTCATTGGTACTTGAGTTGAAAGCCTAATGTTTAGTTAATGTTTGTCATTTAATGTGACTCTACCAAAAAATGGTCAGTGAGTAGAAATTTTATGACGAAAGAAAATTCGCCCAAATTCCATGTATTTTGGAGGTGACCTCTCTGGAGCTTTCTGGCGTTCTGATTTCACATCCCAAAGACCAGGAATGAAAGAGGAAGGACCATAATTTAAGGCCACAGTATAAGCACAGTTGATTGCAAAAAAGCAATAAATTGCCATCAGGAATCAATACATTATTTTCCAAAGCTTGTCTGGGGAGAATCATTCCATCTTCACAGACACAGTGAACATTTGCCAGATTTATAGTTGTTTGCTGGGGGTTTATACAGCATCATATTTCCAATGGAATCCGTAAGGAAGGGAAGCTTGGTGATTCAGTCTCCCCCCTGCAGTACGAACTAAGTACACAGAAGTACACAGATGATGCGTCTAGAGTTGTAACAGAGCAATCTTTTCCATGTGCAATTAACTGACCAGTCAAAGATAAGATTCCTGGGATATTAATTTAACTGTTCACTGCTTAATGCTTGACTTTGCAAATGGGGGTCCAAATTAGATAAATTTATTTTATTAATGCAGATAATATTAAAAATTTAGGCAGTCCTGATATATGATCCTCAATTTTATATATCTGAGGGATAATTTAACATACATCAGGACACTAAAAATTTATAAAAATGTTGATGATAACCACAGAATGTACTAAATCCTAAATTATAATTTAAATATAGCAAGAAAGTAGAATATGAAGATTTTGGATTCAGGTACAGATAGTATGAAGGAGAAGTATACTAAACATTGAATTTTTTTCCCCTAAAATCTTTATGTAAAGGTATTGGGAACTTCAGATACACAGTGCGAACTGACTTAGTTGCATTTCACTAATTTGGAATTCATAATGATTTGACCTTAGCTAGACTAACATTTACTTGTTCCTTCTACTCAGAGAGAATTAGCTATGCTACATAAACAGATTTCACAAGGAAGCATCTAATCTATTTGTTAAAGTAACGTGACAGCCCGGAAATTGCATTTCATTGAAATTGTTTTGTAATTTACCTGGACTCCAATTAGTCCAAAATTGTGGTGTTTGACCAGGCTTCACTTTATGCTTACAAGAACAACTAGTTCAAATTTTAAATATAACATTCCTTTCCCATAAAACATTTTTTAAAAATAAAATTAGGCTTTTCCTTTTTAAAGATCCTTCTTTTGGTTTTTATACCGTAAAAAATAATGGAATGTCATCTGTATTTAGCAAAAATATTCACCATTCTGGTAAACCTCTGCTTTTATTATTTGTGTCCTGAAATAGTCATTTTATTAACTGAAATCATAAACTGTCTTAGCTCTGAGTATAAACTAAGCAGAGCCAATAAACTGTTACCTGGCCATTTTTAACCAGTTCTTTGGAGAAGCTTAGATATTTCCAAAGTCCTATATTGGAAAAAATAATCCATGTTCCAGGGTCTCCTGTCAGAAGAATGCATAGCAAGATGATTCCTAAGACAGACTTTAATAAAAACAAAAACATTCAAAGGGTAACTTTCCTGCCTGAGACTGTCTCCCCATCTGAATGCAAAAAGAGGTGAGAAGTGCTCCATTTGTAACTTTCTCTAGAGCATAAAATCCCACTTTCAGGACAGGCATCAGGGAAAATGGGGACTTTTCTCACTATCCCAGGGATCTTGTCCCACTTGCCATGCCTTCTAACAAATAACCATGAGGTCTCTGGAGCAGCCTAGTCCCCAGGATCAGTCCAAGAAGACTTTCTGTCTTGGGGTAACTCACTCCTGAGAAGTCTTGTCCCTAGAGCCAAAGAGTAGATAGGGGAAGTTGAAGGGAAAACAGTGCTTTTATATTCTGTTTCTAGTAAAAAATACCATGGGTTGGGGCATCTGGGTGGCTCAGTCGGTTGAGCGTCCGACTTGGGCTCAGGTCATGATCTCACAGCTTGTGAGTTCGAGCCCCATGTCGGGCTCTGTGCTGACAGCTCAGAGCCTGGAACCTGCTTCCGATTCTGTGTCTCCCTCTCTCTCTGCCCCTAACCCACTCTCATTCTGTCTCTGTCTCTCTCAAAAATAAATAAACATTAAAAAAAAATTGTTTTCAAATACCATGGGTATAAGGAGCACTGATTTTTTTTAAAATTTTTTTAACGTTTATTTTTATTTTTGAGATAGAGAGAGACAGAGCGTGAACGGTGGAGGGGCAGAGAGAGAGGGAGACAGAGAATCGGAAGCAGGCTCCAGGCTCTGAGCCATCAGCCCAGAGCCCGACGCAGGGCTCAAACTCAGGGACTGCGAGATCGTGACCTGAGCTGAAGTCGGACGCCCAACTGACTGAGCCACCCAGGCGTCCCAGAAGCACTGATTTTAATCAGCCTCCCACAGGTTATGAGAAAATTGGAAATCCTAGTAAAGTTCCGAAAGCTATAAGTGTCTATTAGGCACTGTATAACCTGGGGCCACCATCTCAGGAGATAAGCGCACAATATTTAACATTTCCACAAATTCTTCTATTTGTCTGTGCTTCTCTCTCCTCCTTCACCATTGCCCTTCAGCTTAAAATCACTGATCTGTAAGATAAGGCCACTTGTGGTTCTTTTTTCACCAAATACCTATTGTTCTGTATCAGACACCGTGGGTCGGCACTGAGATCCCGAAATTAATGTGATAGACAAAATCCTTGTCATCGGAGACCTTGTGTTCCTGGGTGGGGATGTGGAGAGACAGGAGATGGGTTTTTAATATAAACATCGAGAGCTCTAAGTACTATAACAAACAAAGCCAAGTGTGGTGTTGCAGCGATGGAGTTGAGATAGCAGATGTTTTAGTTAAAAAATCAGAAAGCACTTTTGGTTGTAATAGTCCATCTTTCAAAGTAGTCACCAAAAGGCAGATCTATCTTTGCAAGTATGAGATCTCCAGAGAAACAGAATAGGAGATAGATGTAGGTGTAGACAGAGAGCAGGTGTAGGTGGTATAGATGGAGTATAGGTGTAGGTATAGACATGCGTATATAGTTATAAGAGGAGAAATTGGTTCATGCACTTATGGGACTAAGAAGTCCCAATCTGTTGTCTGCAAACTGAAGGACCAGGAAGGCCAATAGTATAATCCATCCAAGTCCAAAGGCCTGAGATCCAGCAGCTCTGATGTCCAAGGACAGGAGAGGAGGGCCATTCCAGCTCAAGAAGAGAGAAAGAGAATTCACCCTCCATCACCTTTTTGTTCCATTCAGGCACCCAATGGATTGGATGATGCCCACCCACATTGCTGAGGGTGGCTGTCCACTCAGTCCACTGCGTCAAATGCCAATTTCTTCTGGAAATATCCTTACAGACACACCCACAAAAAATGTTTCACCAGCTATCTGGGCATCCCTTAGGCCAATCAGCTGACATACAGAATTAACCATCAGATGGGCACGAGAGCTAATCTTTATCTCAGCTTGCTAATCATATCAATGTCCCGTTTATACATAGATAAAGGGTATTTGCGACAATTTGACTTTGGAAGGTCCATGAGTTTGAAGCTTGAGTTGGTACAGTTTTGCTATTTCCTTTGGAAAAAAAAATGTGTCTCATCAGTCACATGTTAGAAGGGGAAGAACGGATGCTTGACTTTGAAGTCAGAGATGTGGTATAGATTCCTTCTGGGGGAGTCAGGGTACCTGCCGCATACACATTACGAGTGGAGGCATGCTCCCGTGTCCTTAAATCAGCAGAATTCCTGTTGATTTCAAAGGTGTTCTATGAAGATAAGGTTGCATACCAACGGATAGGTCAGAGCCTAAGAGATTCCACATCAGCAGTCTTTCTCCTTAAATATGCACTTTTAGCTTGCAGATCTTTCAAACAATATAGTTGTCAATAATTTAGCAAATACTCTCCTATGTCTTAAAATTTTTATTGCACTTCGGGTTCACAATCTGGTAATGTTTTACATCCCGGATGCCCCTACACATCAAAAGTATTTATTATATAGCCAAATGCTTATACAAACAGAGCTCTCCTGGAAAAAGGGGGTGGCGGGGGGGGGGTGGGGAAGGACAGATGTTTGTGGATAAACATTTGCAAAATGAAACGGTTTTAATGAGAAAACCTTGTGGCAGAGAGAGAGCGGAATCGATGCCCAACTTGGAATGAGAAATCGAGTAACATGTGCGGCATTTTGCTCGGTTTGTGAGGAGAGCTTTAACCTCAAGTTTGACGAGGCAGATGAGATCTGAAAGCAAGAAAAAAATGGGTTCTGCTCTCACAACGGCACCCTGCACTTAGTAGATGTGTAAGGAACTTGTGTTAAATTGAAGCCTCTTTGATTTACGACGACACATGGTAGTCCTACAAATCAGTTTTATTCTTCCAGTCAACAAGAACTCACAAGCATCGTGCTCTACGTCCAACTCACGTGTGTCAGGAATTATTAGAGAAGCACATGGAAATGCATGGAATATTGGTGCTTTTTATTGATATTTCCTATTATTTAGTTACTACCCTAGTGGTTCTTAATTCCATACATAACCAAGTGGAATTTTTATAACAAATATTTCATAATGTATCTTTTACTCTTATGAAATAAGCTTCCTAGGTAATGTAACCTACTTCCTATACAATTTTTAAAATATAACGTCCTAATCATAATATAAATAAGAAATAAGAGAAAACTGTTGCAACGTGTAACAATCATACTATAATGTGTGTTTGAGGCCTGACCATGCTAGAAGACAAAATATAATGGTAAAAATGTTTACGCTTAGATATAAAATGGCCTATTTATTCACATCAACACAACTCAAGCAGATGCATTGTGTTGGTTGTTACAGTTAGAAAACACTGAGATTCCCCAAAATGATGAATGGACGACCTAGTAGAATTCTAAACTAAAGTAAAGGCTTACCTCAGTATACAGAGATTGTGCTCTTGGAAAACTGCTTAAATGGGGCGCCTGGGTGGCGCAGTCGGTTAAGCGTCCGACTTCAGCCAGGTCACGATCTCGCGGTCCGTGAGTTCGAGCCCCGCGTCGGGCTCTGGGCTGATGGCTCAGAGCCTGGAGCCTGTTTCCGATTCTGCCCCTCCCCCGTTCATGCTCTGTCTCTCTCTGTCCCAAAAATAAATAAACGTTGAAAAAAAAAAAAAACGCTTAAAGCTGGGGAAAACAAGGAATGCCTGGCTGTCTCAGTCGATAGAGCACGTGGCTCTTGGTGTTGGGGTTGTGAGTTCAAGCGTGTAGCGTTGATTAAAAAAAAAACAAACGGTAAAAACAGTATTTTAGGTTTGTATGTGAAGTGCAGTTAGTGTCTAGGCTCAGAAGATTGTAAACAATTCATCACCTACACGGACATGCAGGGACACATTCGAAGTCATTCAGAATATAGGCGCAACCTTTGGTCTGTAGACAGAGATGGCTGGTATCCGTGGAGCCCATTCTCCAAACTATGGTCACAGCCTACCCCATCCCTCACTCACTGTGACACCCAAACTAAATGTCCCTTTATATTTTCCACATTGTCTCTACGAGGCTATACCATGCCTGTGGAGATCCACTGAATTAAGTCATGAAGACAAGATGGTGATTATGAATCTCTCCACTGGCTTATCCTGTGATATCCTTTTGTCATTTTCCCCAAGTTCCTGGTCATTTTTGAGGCAGTGACACCCTATGGTGATGTAATCATCACAGGCGGACACTTGGTTGATGGCGGTGTTTTCCCTGTTGTTAGTCATTTAAAATGGCAATAAAGGGAACCCTACATGCTTAAGAGTAGTTTTTGTTTAAATAGCGACAGAACTAGGGGTGCCTGGGTGGCTCAGTCAGTTAAGCATCTGACTTCGGCTCAGGTCATGATCTCACGGTTTGTGAGTTCGAGCCCCACGTCGGGCTCTGTGCTGACAGCTCGGAGCCTGGAGCCTGCTTTGGGTTCTTTGTCTCCCTCTCTCTCTCTGCCCCTCCTCTGCTGGCCCTCTGTTTCTCTCTCTCTCAAAAAAATATTTAAAAAATTAAAAAATTAAATAACTACAAAACCAGAAAGAAAAATTGTTACACGAAGGAACAATCAATCACATAGAAGAAAAAGATAAATAATTTCCATCTTTAAACATGAAGAAGAGTAAAAAAGACAAGACGAACAGTTGTTGGGTTGGATGAGTTTTTAATGTCTCAAAGGATGGAGAAATGGATGAATACGTGTAGTTCTTGTGATAACTGTAATACTTCAGATTTTAAGCGAAGCTCAGAAAAAGTGGCTAGCAGGTTAAATTACTTCTTCTAGCCTTGGGTGGTTGGGTTGTAATGTTAAAGATTTTAAGGAATTGGCCCACCCATTAGACTCCAGTTGACTAAAATATTAAAGCCATTTGTGGGGGTGAAATGCCAAAGTTATATAATCAACAGAGCGATCCATTAGGTTGAACAAATACCTATGGAAGATCCTGCACATTGCCACACACTGGAAAGAATTAGTATTTAATTAAGCACTTACTAGAAGCTACACGTTGTTTCTCACTAATGCCCCGTGTGAGCCTTTCATCCCTACCTGATGCATGTGAGTGCTGAGGTTCTGAAAGCCCAGAGGCCCCATCCTTAGAACCCAGGATTGGAATGTCTACCTGTTTCGTCATTAGAGAGAAGGAGGACGGATCATCTGGGTCCTATTCGAGAAAATGTGTATGCTCTATTTCCTTTGTTCTTCAAAGAACCAATTGTATTGTTGGTGGGTATTTAATTTTAAAGCTGAGGCGATGAAGTCCCAAAAGGAAGTGATTTGGTTAAGGTCATGTCACCAATGAATAGTCTAAGTGGCAGTACTTCAGAGCGCACCAAGAGTCCTTCGCTTGCCACATGAAAAAAAAATCTTGTTAAAAGGTACTACCACGGGGGGGCCTGGGTGGCTCAGTCAGTTACGTGCCCGACTTCGGCTCGGGTCGTGATCTGGCAGTGCGTGAGTACAAGCCCCACATCGGGCTCTGTGCTGACAGCTCAGAGCCAGGAGGATCCTCTTTCTCCCTCTGTCTCTAGTCTTTCCCTGCTCTCTCTTTCTCTCTCTCAAAAATTAACATTAAAAAAAAAACTAACAACAACAAAAACCCAGGTGCTACCACTGAGTGATTTAAACCTGTGGACTTAGCTCTAGTCCAGTATTCTTGCTCTATTGTGTTCCATCCTCAACCAGTTCTGGTATTTAGTAAAAAAATAGTGAATGCCCAGGGCACCTGGGCCACTCAGTCAGTTAAGCGGCCAACTTCGACTCAGGTCATGATCTCACGGTTCTGTGGGTTCAAGCCCCACGTCGGGCTCTGTGCTGACAGCTCGGAGCCTGGACCCTGCTTTGGATTCTGTGTCTCCCTCTCTCTCTCTGCACCCCCACCCCACCACACACACTCTGTCTCTGTCTCAAAAATAAATAAACGTTAATGGTGAGTTTTCAGCACCAAGGCAGCTGCTCAGATCAGACAGTTCAGGAAAATGGAATAAATCTTTCCAGCTTAACTTCAAATGGAGGGGGTGGCATTTATTTTGTTAACTAATGAGGGCTTGACTAAATGCTCCATGGGAAACTGGTTAACATAAAGGCAAGGGCGCCCCAAACTGCCAGCCAAAAGCAACGCCTCTTTCCTCGAAATTCATCTTGTATTTTATTTTATGATCTTCTAACAAACTGGAGCACGTCTGCCACAGTTAATCTTCGTCCGAGGACTCCTGTTCTTTGGCATCCAGGATGAAAAACGCCCTCCATAGCTGAGAGGTGCCTTTTGACTTCAAAGTCATTGACTACAGCATCCTGCACGCAGTAGGTACCCAATGGCTTGTTAGCATGGGCAACGGCCCAGTCGCTGGGTCGGTGGGGGCCACAGCAGTGAACCTCAAATGCAGGTTCACTTTCAAACTGTGCCAATTCACCTCAGAAATTTTGGTTCTAATTTCGATTCTAGAATTTTCTGATGTTAGCATCATAAAGAAGCCATGGAGGATGGAAGAGTGTAAACTCTGGAGCTAGATTACCTGAGCTCTGGCATTAAACAGTGCATACTTGGCTAATTGTTTCTTTATGCTTCTGTTTCCTCGCGGGTAAAATACCAAAGTAGTTAGTACCTTCTCCATGCAATTGCTAAGGATTAAATGAACTTTATGACACGCGAAGGTTTAGAATAGTGCCCAGCACATAGCGAAGCCACACGTATGATGTTAAGGAGATTCAGAGAAAAAAATCATAGCCCTTAAATTATGTGTCAACTTTGTCTCTTAAGTACCATAGAAGGAGAAAATAACTTTAGTATGAAGTCATATGTCTCTCTCTCTCTCTCTCTCACACACACACACACATACACACACGACTAAAACATATAATACACATCTTTAAGAAAGAGGTGGTGGATATTTTGGAAAGCACGCTGGATAGAAATCAAAAGATCTGGGGTTTAGAGTCCTCATCTAAGAAACAAGATGATTACAGTATGTAAGTAATAATAATAAAGTAACATGCGTTGAACTTGATCAATGTGTGAAGTGCTGTGCTGGGAACTTTACACCCATATCACCTTCTTGCGATCAATCATACCGTAGGAACTGTTACAATTTTGCATTTACGGTTCCTCCTTTTTCAGACGTGAGACTCTTACCGCCCTCCTTGGGCGCACGGCTTTGGAATCCCGCTTCGTGGGTCAGTACATAAATGGGGATTGCTCGTTCTCTGAGATTTTATTCCAAGTCAGTCACTCTTGCTGTGGCCACATCCAGCCAAACCTTTCATGAGGCATTTCACCTCAAGCCATTTTGAAACAAATACATCAAGGGTTGATGCAAAGCGGTGTGTAGGTTGGTAGCCAGTCTGAACACTTTTCAGCGTGTACCTGGGGACCCAGCCTCCTCCTGACCCGCTCCTCTCCCCACCACAATTAGTGTGATCTGATGATTCAGAGATAGGTACTGAGTTTATTCTTCAGAACTTAAGCCGGAAAATAGAGGCCGATAGGTAACATTGCAAAGTGCAGCATAAATTAGTGAATCGAGAGCTGCATAATGAAAACTGTTGAGAACATAGTTGAAAAGATTTGTGGAGAGCATCTAAGGTGTGTGGGGATAATTGTTGGATTGTGATGGTAATTCGCGAGATTGAAGCTTGTGTAAGGTGCTTAGTATTTCAAACCTTTTAAGAATTCTCACTGTCTAGTCAACATTAATTTGAGAGTATTCAGAAGGAGGGCATGGATAGGGAAAGCGCGAGGATGCGTGGGGCAAAAAAAAAAAAAAAAGACACCCAAATGAGAGGAACGTTCAATTTGAGTAAGCAATGCACTGATCTTTATTGTCAGATTAAAGCCCGGGATTATCACTCATTTTGTTAAGCAAAAATACAACGTGAGAAGAATATCAGGTTTAATTATTTCATTTTGTCCCAAGGATGGAATCATGTGATGCAAGTCTGAAAAAAAAAAAGGTTCACTCAGGGGGGATTAAAATCTTTGAGCTCACACATGCCGAGAAAATCATGAATTCACAATATAATATTGAGCTTTTGACACTCTTGTATGCATGACTTCTTTCTCCCTGTGCCCCGGATCCCCACTCTCTACAACTTTCTGAGCTACATTTTAGGTAGAATCTCCTTCTTAGGTTTAACAGCTGTGGTTAATAGGCTTTGCTTTCAAATCGGAGAAGTTAACATATACTTAGAGATTTCAGAACTTTCTAACCACCTAATGGATAAAGCTGAAATCCCTGAAAGGTGGTTAAGAGAAAGGCTGGGGCTGTTTACATATTTGAAGATGGAATTTTAACTGAACCTAATATACTTCTTTATTTGTAAATGTAAGGGGTGAATGCAGTGTTATGATTCCAAGGAGTTTCTATCTGCCAGGAAGTATTTGGATTAATAAATGTGAAAGAACTTGAATGCAAATTTGCATGTATAAGGGCTCTTCAATGTAATAAGCCATTATTACCATTCTTATTATGGGAAGCCCACATTTTCAATCTGGAATTTATGTGTTTCCAACGACTAATCTTTTTTTTTTCTTTCACAATCTACACAGTATATATTCATCATAATGAAGAGGCATTTGAAAAATTCTTATGGAATGAAGCAGTTTCATTTGATATTTACAAAACTTCACAAGCCTTTAACTAGAACTAAGTTATTTACACACACACACACACACACACACACATGCGTGCACACGTGCACACTTTTAACTTTCCTCTCTTGAATATCTTGAATTTGTTCAGCAGATGTTTAATGAATGCATATCCTGTGTACTGGAAATACAGAGACTGGAGAAACCTGAGCACGTACTTTTAAACAATTAACATGAAATGGATCCATTATGATGAGGCTTTTGGGGTGGCAGTGGGGTTTGTGGGGTCCGGAGCCGACAGCCAAGAAAGAATTCTTGAAGATGTCTTTGGTGCAAAAAGGTGCTTTTATTAAAGCACGGAGACAGGACCCATGGGCAGAAAGAGCTGTCTCAAGACCAAGAGGAGAGACTGGTTTTACACTATGGAGTTGGGGGAAGTAAAGTCCAGGGGAAGTTTCCAGAGAGATTTTCATAGGCTAAAGAAGACTCCTGGATACTGGAGGCCTAGCTATTGTCAAGCTAAGGTTGTTTTTCCCTCCAGCAAAGCATTAGCATTAAGGCAGTGGGGAGTTCCTGGAGAAACGTTTTCCTCTGCCTGCCGCAAGCAGTTGCCAACGGGCTGCAGGGCAAAAGGAAATTTAGTTCTATCTGCCATTTCCTGCCTTTGTTTCCCACATCAAGATGGAGGGGTGATGTCGGGGCTCCAGGAAATGGAGTCTGTAGTTTTCTGGAGATTTGACTACTGATAAAATTACCTTTTTCTTCTAATTTACTAAGATATTTGTAAATAGACGGAGACTTAGGTCCTTTGTTTTCCCCGTTTCCTTTGTTCTTGGGCAGCAGGGGGTGCCCAAGGAATGTCACACGTGTCCCCCCTTGGGGGGCGGGTGGTGGTGTTTGTGGCTGGCTGGCCGCTTGCCTTCTGCTCCCTCATGATGTTACATAAGTAGCACAGACTCATTTAAGAAAATTTGGACAAGTGAAATATCATGAAGGGGTGGGACATCCGTAACCCCATTCTTCGGAGACAGGTGCTGGCAAGAAGCTGGTAAAGCCTCCTGGGACTCAGGTTCATCTCCATCACCCTCTTCATTCCCTGTTCATATGAAAGGCAGATAGTCTGCCTTTTCTTTGCGTCGTATTAGCATTTCCACAAACCAATGGATGTTCTCCTACAGAATGATTTTGAACCAATGCATGTTAATTCATCCTAGGGCTATACCAGAGTTGGGTAACCTAACTTAATGAAGCGAAACGAACATTTTGAGGGGCTCCGACAGATGAACAAATTGTCCCCAGGAAAGTTTGTACCAACAACCCCTTTGTTAACTGCTCTTACGTTACATTGGCCTTCTCCTGGCCAGCATTTACCTTCCCTGTGAACGAAGACTTAACCCAGTGCTTGATATGCATGTCTCCTACCAGAATGTAAGTTCTATGAGGATAGAGAACTATCTGCGTTGGACATGGCTATATCTTCGGCACCTGGAAATGTGCCTGGCACAAAGTAGACACTCGATAGATGTTTCTAGAATGGAAGGAAGGAAAGATGAGCAAAGAGGGAGAGAGAGAAGACATTGGAAGCAAAGGGAGAAAGAATGGAAAGATAGACTCATTCTAGCTCATTTTTTAAAAATTTGTAAATTAAGGGGGGCGTGGCTAACAGGATATTCTTGGGCTCTTTTCAATGTAACATTTTCAGCACTGGAAATGATAAATCGTATGAATAGTACCTGTCCAGGTCAGTGAAAATGGTGTTCAGAAACAAGAAGGATTTAATATAAAGAGACAAGTAGAAATGTGTAGCTTACTGCCTGGTCACACCAGCTTGAATGGGACACAGGCTACTTCCTGGTGGGGAAACCAGGCTTGGTTAGCAGTGTTGGTCCAACACTTGGTGAATCCCTGGCTTGTTTGAGGATGAGGGACAGGGATGGAGGGAGGACAGCAGTGGCCTGGGGAGATAAGAGGGAAAAAAATAACAGCGAGTAGGTAAATATTTGCATTTATGCAGCAAACACAGATTGGCAAAACATTAAAGAAAATAAATATCTTCATTCTGAGGATTACGGGAGAGGATGTGGAGAACGAGAGTCTTCAAGGTAAGCAGGTGAAGAAATACTGGTATAGATAAGACCTGTTCGTTAAGCGACTGGAACTCAGAATTGTAGCCTAATGTGTATTTACTGGGCTGACGATGAGTCAACTTCTAGAAAAGAACGTGTTTTTCTTATATAACTTATTTCATAGCCTCAACTTCATGCCCCCACCTGTCTTTCTAAAAGGAAAGAGAAAATAACAAAACCTTTTTTCTTTTTTCCTTTTTCTTTTTTTTCCTTGTTTCCTTTTCCTTTTTCTTTTTCCTTTTTTTCTTTTCTTTTCTTTTTTTTTTTTTTTTTTTTGCCAAGAAGAAAGGATCTGGCCCCTTAAAATGGATTGTGGAGCTAATAATAGACTGTGTGTCAAGTATGATAAATAAATTGACACAGAAGAAAATCTGATCACAGTATCATTAGATTGGAAATACTCAGGAGGGTGCAGTGTATATTGGCAGAAGTTAATGCTGAATTGTATATTTGACTGGCGCACAGTAAATATTAAATATTAACAAAACGAATCTCATTGTTTTCAACTTTGGGGAGGAAAAGGATTATGCCTAGGGACTTTTGTTTTGAATACTCTAACTAAAATTAGCATTTGAAAAAAAATACTGTTTCTCTGTGAAAGGATAGAAATTCAAATTTCCCCTTTTGGGTGCATGCTGGCTTTAAGAAACACAAAGGTGATACTTCAGGAGATGAGTTGAAGATAGAATTAGTAGAAAAAAAAATCAGAGGGCATTTAAATCCCATATTACAAATGAGTCCTACATTCAGCCTTGTAAAATCCTTGTGAGAGCTAAGGAACTGTGGATTAAAGGGAATTTGAAGTGGGGGAAGGTGCTTTGGGGACTTCACTGATTACAGGGTACAATTCATAGTCATAACAGGAGGCAAATGACAGGAGGCAACGGGCTCTTAGATGAATTCATTCAGTATTTCCCATTTCTTTAAGAGGATGGAAGAAAATCATTTACTCTGTGTTGAGCAGGAGACACCATGTTCCCAAATGAGGCTCTTAACCCTCTGATTCTGTAAAGGGAGAGTTCTCGCTCAGATTCTATAAAGGGAGAGATCTGTCAACATGATGCTTTACTTGACTTTTGTCTTCCCATCGCATCTAAATTCCGGATGCCTCCAAGGAAACTTCAGATTTCTGCAAGGGGCTGTTCATGGTGTAAGGAATTAACCAAAGCACAAAGGGACATGGCTCAAGGAAGTTTCATGAGGATGCTAGTCCTTTAGGCCGGGAAGAAGGAACAGGGAGAACAGAAAGCATGCACAATTGCGTAGGGATCTCCCTCCAGGGGTTTTTGAGTTAGGTAGACCTGAGCTTAAACTTCAGATCTGTCATTGTTGGGCAACTCCCCCAGCACAGCATACTATTTGTACGTTACGAGCTAGGTTCTGGATTAAAAATAGTTCTGTATGTAATGACCTTAATAAGGTCTGACACATTATGGGCATTTGGCAAATGGTAGCTAAAAAAAATAATAATAATAACAGTAATGGAACAGTGGCTTCTTTATTAACAATTATTACATGATTTTGGCATTCTAAGAAACATGACTTTTTAATTAATTATTATTTTTTTTATGTTTAATAAGGAATAGGACAGTAGCAGAAAGACTTCTGTGTTGAAGTTGGAAGGCTGGCTTTTCCTGTATGATGCCGGTCAAGGCCATTAAACCTCCTTAGTGTCCCTGTACTCATTCCTTGCTGCTGGCATAGCAAATTGCCACAAACTTAGTGTCTGGAACTGTATGCATTTATTGTTTTACAGTTCTTTAGTTCAGAAGTCTGTCACAGGTCTCAGTAGGCCAAAATCAAGATATTAGCAAGGTGTGTTCCTTGTGGAAGTTTTGCGGGGAGAATCCACTTCCTGGCCCACATTCCTTGGCCCAGGCTCCTTTTCAGTCTTCAAAGTCAGCCACACCTGGTTGAATCCTTTTTACATTACATTTCTCTGACCATTTCTTCCACTTTGCTTTTCCACTTTCTTTTTTTTTTTTTTTTTTTAATGTGGTCTCCACGTCCAGTATGGAGCCCGACAGGGTGTTCAAACTCATGACCCTGAGATCAAGAGCTGGGCTGAGATCAAGAGTCGGCTGCTGAACCGGCTGAGCCACCTAGGCACCCCTGCATCTGTCTTTTGTTAACCATATCCTAACACATGTCGAAAGTTTCCAGTTGCTTTTTAAAAATGAAGATGGAATATTAAAAACATATTTCAAAATAATGTGTAGACTGTTCTTAGACATTGTAATGACTTTGCCATTTGTACGTGACATTCTCACCCAGACCTTCAATTGCCTTTCCGGTATTTTCAAATATTTCAACTTAATCTTTACAGAAAAATTATATTTCGCGAATATCCACCAACTTAGGTAAAGTTTAACTAAACTTTACGCTTTCAATAACAGGGGCAAGTGGCATAAGCAATTACAATTGATCTTGGTTTGCATAGTGTTTATCCAGTGGAAGCACAGGTGTGCAGGCAAAGGAGTGATCCAGGGACTAGTAAGCATCCATCACCGTGTTTTACTGAAGCGGTGGAGATTTGTCATCAGTTAAGTGGAGATTGATGAAAATGGCTTGTACTCTATCAGGAGCTAATGTTATTGTGTGGTTTATTCTGTAGAGGCACCATGTGATGTTTACATGCATTATGTGTTTTAATTGTTATTTCAACCCTTCGAAGAAAGTTGAACCTGATGAGAGGTGATGTCCTACAAGCCAAATAGCCAGTAGGAAGATGGTGAAGATGTGAAGTTATGTGGTCTGACTCGGCAGTGAATCACATTCATTTCCAGGCTGCTGGGCAGACCTCACAGAGCTGCGTGTAGGACTGAAGGAGACGATTCATACAAAAATGCCTCTTAGATGTCTGGCTTGGTCATGGTCGGTGTGTAACCATACTTGGCTGATTCAAGTCTGAGTATCCAACTTCATACTTATTCACCAAAAACAATTGATCAATTTTAGAGCACAGACAATAGATGAAGTCCTGTACCAGGAAGTGTTAAGATTAAGCAAAAGTACACACGTGCGTGCATATACACACACGCAATCCACTACAGATGATAATAGCTACCATTTATTGAGCATTGGATCATGGTCTTAGCATATGTTATCTTATTCAGTCCCATGACCACAACCCTATGAAGTTGATATTATTATCCCATTTCCCAGTAAAAAAAAAAAAAAAAAAAGAAAAAGGAAGTTAAATTATTTGCTCTGGGTCACAGAGCTGGCAGGTGGTAAAACTCTGGAGAGACTTAATGAGGTTTATTAGATTCTAAAATTCAGCTTTTGGAAATCTTTCCCTGAGGAGCAGCATAGGTGAAATAATACAATAAAGAAAGAATTGACAGAATTTAGCCAACATTAAAATGTCAAATTGCCTCATTTCCCACAGTGTACCTTTTTGTTTCCATTTTGTTACTATTCCCCCCCCCAACCAGAGGGCCATTACACTGTGTCAACATAGCAATAATCGAAGCGTCATCTTTATGATTTATCAAAAGCCTATTGAGAATAATAATAGGATGCGTGAAGGGCACCTGGGTGGCTCAGTTGGTTAAGCGTCCGACTTCGGCTCAGGTCATGATCTCGCAGTTCGTGAGTTCGAGCCCCGCGTCCGGCTCTGTGCTGACAGCTCAGAGCCTGGAGCCTGCTTCACATTCTGTGTCTCCCTCTCTCTCTGCCCCTTCCCTGCTCATGCTCTGTCTCTCTCTGTCTCAAAAATAAATAAACATTAAAAAAAAAAAAAGGATGCGTGCATGTTTTTGTAGGACTAGTGTTGGTGTTAAAATTTTTAGAATGAGTAACTATTGGACTGTAATACCAGTCATGACAGCCATGTTGAGATGAAACTCTATTTGGGTAGAACACTGACTGAGTCCCTACGTTCTTGGCCAGTTACCAACAGCCTCTCCATTTTTGAAGAAGATGCAGGAGAGAGACTCTGGGGAAAATGCATGCCCTGTATCCTTACAGAGAAAGTCTGACTCTGGAGTGTGAGGTTGAGTGACAATGACTCTTTTGGTTACACTGGCTAAGGTCCTTCCTTAAAAACAAGTTGAGCAGACATTTTTGCTCTTTTCTCTAGGCTAAGCCTATAACCTAATCAAGGCGGTCAGTCGTTTCCAGCGTGGCTATTCAGAGCCTCCACAGTTCTATGGACCTCTGAACTGCCCATCACCAAAGAGCTACTGCAAAATGGAAACCAAGCAAGCTGGTTGGGATCTTGGTTCTCTACCCTCTGTCAGTCAGTCAGAGTAGATCTGTCTTTATCCGGTGTATTTATTTAAACTCAGGATTCCATTCTGTTCGATTACAGAGTTCAGAGGCTTTTAGTTTTCATTTCTCTTGATAATATGTTCTAGGTCTTGCTACTCTGAAGATGGAGGCAGAAAAAGATGAAGCAAAAGGAGCGGGTAACGGGGCTGTTACTCAGGGCTGTCCGACTCCACTTGAAAGCAATACTTCCTGATCACATGACCTCTTTTGCTAGGGAACCAGGCTGGATTGCTGGCGGAAAACCCAAGCGGCACTTGGAGATCTTGGTGGATCGGAGATTTATTTAACACCGGTGGGTGCAGAGGAGACTGTTTCTCCAAAGATCTGAGCGCCAAATGCAAGTGGGGAGGGTAATTTAGAGCCGACAGCCTCCATATCTGTGGGGGTTTTCGCACAAAGGAAGAACACGGAGGAGGAGGGGTCTCTAAGCTAGAGACCAGAGTTTGTTTTAGCCCCATGGGCCATCTTTGGCCTACTTTATTCACTTCTCCCACGTTTGACGTTTGCCCAAGGTGCATGGGCTCTTTCCTTTCTCATTTACTCCACACTTCTCTCTTTTAACAGTTGAAAACATAAGCTACAGAGGTCGGGCCATTGTCTTCCTTCAGTACTTTGGTCCCTGTTCCCAGAAGTGCATCCTGATTTTTGGTAAGCACTTACAAATTTGAATGAATGAAAAAAAATGCATGTAATGCATGTATAAATCAATAAATGAAGATACACTGGGGAGGAGCAGACTTGACAAAGGAGAGATTGGGGTGGGGAATCGCTACATTTTCACGTGATTACAGTGAAAAGTCTGACACAGGAGAAGGGGGCTGTTTCCCACCTTGGTCTCATCATGATTTTCAAGGTCAGTATGAAGATCCTGTTGGCTTGAAAAAGTGAACATATCTCTTCCCCTTTCAGCGTAGCACCAGTTGGATCCAATTTAAATGGGACCATTTCCTGGTGTAGCGTGGTTAAAAAATCTCTAGGAGTGGAAGGGCCAGAGTTCATATCCCCTCACAGTAATTTTCTAGCAATGAGATTTTGGGCAAATCACCTAAGCCTGTCTGTGTAATGAGGCTCGTAATGCTTTTGCTTCCTATTGTGGAATCAGAAAGTTGAGTCTCCGTTCTGAGAAGGGAAATGTGAAATAGATCGCTATTTCTATCTATCTGCCACCACCACCTCCATTCCAGATCCCTTCTGGCCTAGCCTTGATGAAAGGAATCAGAAGTTAGGCAAGGGATTTTGCAAAGAGAGGAAACAATTCTAAAGAGCTAAAAATATCTTTTTTTTTTTTATTCAGGTGCTATGATGTGCAGCATCTTTTGCTATAAACAAGACAGAGAAGGATACAGAATATTTAAAGCTTATGAATGAAAGACGGGGCAACGGTTGTTAACATTAAATTTGATTAGGATCAGTTCTTTTTCATAAGTTAGATAGTCTCTCCATGCTTTCTCATATTCCATGTACAGAAGATGAACCTTTTCAGAGCCATCAAACTCTTGGATTATACAGATTACCGTCATTTTGATTTAAGACTCCAAACTCGATCCCCAAGAACTTTCCTAGCTCTAAAGCCACACAGTGTGTTTTAGAGGAAAATGGGTCATAAAACTCTTGTAGGAAAAGTAGTCTTAAAGTTTGTCTTGTCACTGGCATTAATTATAAATAGACCCACACATTCCCCACTATCTTTTTTTTTTTTTTGAAGCCAATAATGAAAGAAAAACAGTTCAGCTTGTATTTAAAAAGTGACTCTAACATGCCACTAGGAATCCACTGGTTGCTACAGCCCGTTCATTTAGGTTACAGGCTTGTTGTGAAAATCAACTAAAATAATGGCCTTCGAAACTCTTGGAATCTAAAAGATGAAAAGTACATGTATGGCATTGGGTATGCTGTGGACTGAACTTGGAGCCAGGGTCACGGAGAAGGACAGGCACCAGCATTTATCAACCAAGGTCTTGGGAATAAACCAAGGCACTTGATTTCATGCATCATCTCATTGTCTTTTTTTAAAAATAATTTTATTTTATTATTATTTTTTATTTATTTAGTTTTTTTGTATGAAAATTATTGTCCAGTTGGTTTCCATACAACACCCAGTGCTCATCCCAACAGGTGCCTATCTCATTGTTTTTTTAGAGATTAAGCCTTTTAGACACCCTTCGTATTAGAAAGATTCTGTCCTAAATTCCCATATCATGAAAAATTCAAAATCATCACTAAACACATCACACATGAATGGATGTCCAACAGATTTCTGTTTTCCACAATTATTATTTAGGCCTTTTAACATCATAAAATGTCAACTTCTGACCTCCTCCCCTCAAATTAATGCCTCTGCTCTCGCTGGTGCCCCAATCATGTACTTAGTTTGTCTCCTGCAGACTCCAGCGCTGGATGTATAACCTCTTCCTGATGGTGTAAATCAAATAGTCAAATCCATCCCAAACTTGTTTCTGTCTAACCATCTGAATCTGAAATTCTTTTCAAAAGAGTCTGGGCAACTTCTAAAATTGATTTTTTTTTTTCTTTCCCAGTCCCAAGTTTGGCTAAGTGAACCATTACAAAGAGAAACAAATGGAACCACGTAACAAATTAAGGCCTGCCTCAGGCACTTAGCTTTTTAACTCCCATCTGCTGGGCTCCTGTTCTGAGGTGCAATGCAGCAGCGGGTGTGTGCTTTTATTTATTTTCTCCCACTGAAGATCCATGTCCTGCCTGATGAGGGCATGACATAAGACTGGGGGCCACTGCCCAAATACAGCCCAAACATGCATGCGATTCTGATGGTTGGGTCCCTGTGCACAGACCTCATTTGGGGGCATGTTCCTAGTATACCTTTTTCTTTCTCTTCTTTTCCTATCCTTGTCTTCAGGTGGGTCCCTGCACACAGTCTTGCCAGGCTGTGAGTGTTGATATGGGGCTGCAGGCATATTTTGGGGAAGACTTAGGAAAAAGAAGCCCGTTTTTTTTTTCTTTTTTTCTGAAGGGTAATAAAGAACCTAGTGAGGGTCCTGTTTCTGGAACACAGGTGCAGCTTGTGTTTTCAAGCCTCGTCTTGAATTTATTCAGCACCTGCACTTAAAGCAATCAACATTTCTCTCAAGTCTGAGCTTGATGTATTAGGAGATGTGCTATTATCCTTCTCTGCGAAATGAAGACATTGGACTTCACCCTCTGGAGGTCTCTGGCTCTGACACCTGTGAGATCCACAATCATGGCAAATCCCTCCAACTTTCTCCCCTCTGTGTTTGGGAAAGACGTGTCACCTCTGGTGATCTGGATAAAACGCTCTGGACAGCAGAGCTGTCTTTTAAGATACAGGTTAGAGGAAGTTATTTCCCAAGCTCATATGATTCCGGGGGCTTCCTGGCACATTTGGCACAAGAAGCCAGCCCCTCACCGGTGTGCACGACTGGACCTGGTTCCAGCTCTGGGGCCTCACATCTAATCCTTCCCCCTGACGTCAGCAGGCTTCCTTACCCTCTAACAAGCTGACATATTCCAGGACGACATCCTTGCCTCCGTTGTTCTCTGGGTGTGGAACATCTTCTCCAGTTCTTCCCTTGGGCCGATCCTTCTCCACCATTCAGGCCTCACTTCCATTGTCACCTCCCCAGAAAGTCTTCTCTGATTCTCCCGACCTGATAGATCCAAGGAGGCATCCTATGCCATCAACCCTTTTCTTCTTCTCATGACCATTAGTGGAAGCTGAAATTAACTTGTTTATTTGTTGTTTGCCTGTTTTTCCCACAAGAATATATGGCGGTGAGTGGCAGCCTTGTCTTATTTGTTGCAGTATCCCTTAGAGCTGGAAGAGAATACTGAAGATGTCCAATACATGTCTGTGAAATGAGTAGGTAACAACCAGAACAATATGGCGGCTTATGCTCACTTCGTGCTCGGTGCTTCTCTATGGGTTCTTCACATACTGACTAACTGAACTCCCATATCGACCTTATGAAATGGATACAATTCCTAGCCCCATTAACAGTTGAGGAAGTTGAGGAGCAGACAGGATGAAGAATTTGTCAAATGTGTTGAGGATATATGATGAAATGGACCCTTCCATGGGTTTAGGCTTTCTGGGCGGAGCTCAGAAGCCCGTCCATCCTCAGACACTTTTGGAGAACGTGACCTGGAAGCTTGGGGCTTTTACCGTGTCCTGATTGTCCCCACTAACGTGAGAAAGCTCACAATCCCTTCGTCAGGTAATCAACAAAGCTTATTTAGGAAATCAGCATTTTGTTGTTCTTGTTCTTTGTTGTTTTTTTCAAATTCTCCAGATCCCTTTCTCCACTGGTGAATCAGAGCAGGGGTTATCCAAGGACACAGCGCCGGGTCACCTGGTCAGCACCTGAGACTCTGAGATAAAAAGAGTTTTGTTTTCCCACTCTTTTCATTTTTTTTGGTCATACCCTTAAACCCTGTACAATTAAGAAAATCCCCTCAGTATGTTCAGATTAATAAGGCAAATATTTTACAAGCTGATTTTCTTTCTGGAGTATTAGAATGAGCGATTCACAGCAACATGAACCCTACTGGCTTTATTGAAATATTAAAACATATAAATAATTTATATGGAGACAGAGACTCACAGAAGATATGAAATCTTCAGAACATTACATATATAAATTATATACACTGCTTGACTCAAGAAGTTTAATGTGTTAGAAAACATCCTGTGCTCAGACCACCCTTAATAGAATTGAAGGTTAACATGAATATGGAGAGAGAAAATTTGAATTCTAGAGTGCCAGTTTCAGCAAAGATCAAAACCAACTATTGTCCTCAAATCAGCCAGACATGTTACTCAGGAAAACAGATGCATGTTTATGAGAGACCATATGACAAGTTATTGCTGTAATAAAAAAATTCAAGCTAGGTTGGGTCTTACTACTTCCCCTACCCCAACACCATGCATTTGTAACAAGTGTGATGCCTGCAACTGTACCGTGAATGCTTTCTTCACCTCTAGATCTGGTACTCAAAGAGGATGTTGCCTGGCTTTCCACTCTTTCCCAGAAGTCATGGCTGTGATTTAGGGCTCATTATTCAGTCTCTCTGTGCCTCAGGATTTTCTTATTTTTTTTTTTAATGCTTATTTATTTTTGAGAGACAGAGAGAGGCCGAGTGTGAGCAGGGGAGGGACAGAGAGAGAGGGAGACACAGAATCCACAAGCCGTGTGGATTCTTGAACCCACAAGCCGTGAGATCACGACCTGAACTGAAATTAGATGCTTAACTGACTGAGCCACCCAGGCGCCCCTACACATCTCATTTTTTTCTAATATTTTAAAAAGTTTGTTTATTTTGAGACAGAGAGAGCGAGAGAGAGCGAGCACGAGTGGAGGAGGGGCAGAGAGGGGGAGACAGACTTGCAAGCAGGGCTCAAGCTCACGAACTCAGATCACGGCCTGAGCCAAAGTCAAGGGTAGGACGCTTAACTGTCTGAGTCACGTAGGCACCCAAAGCTTCTATGATATTATTTTTCAATAGCATTTAAGTTACTGGAAGAAGGGACTTTATGTGTTTTGTCCACTGGTGATTCCCCAGTGGGAATCATCATACTAGCACCTTGGACATAATTGGCACCTAGTTAGTAGACTAATCACAAAATTAATATTTTAGATCCTTAGTAATTAGATGTTAATGCTGGGTTGCAGTATGGTAGAAACTATGTGCACGCGCACGCGCGCGCACACACACACACACACACACACTCTATTTTCATGATTCTCAGAATAAACGTTGATTAATTACATTGTCCAGCTATGGCGAGGACAATCAAATAGCACAAGACACCCTCAGGGAAACCAGACATCTGGGAAGGTGGATCATTTGCCTTCAGCTCTCAGCTGTCTTTGAACTCTGCCTCTGGCCAGTTCCCCAGATGTTTCCTGATGTTCTGGATCAAAGCCAAGGCGCGCTCTCCTTTTGCAAGGGGGCAGTGCAACTTACCATCACCAGCGTTGCAGAAGGGAAGTAAATAGCCCCTCACCTCAAATGCCAATTTATTGTTCCTACTTTGTCACACTTGATTAAAATACAGAGTTTGCCTCCAAGGCTGAAATTAGCTTTTCATTTTGACTGACTGCCATCCAGGTCTGAAAAATAGTAGCTCGTTTGTTTCAATATTTACCACATCCATTCAGAAGAGATTTACATTATTGCCAATTAGGACTTAATTGTTATCCATAACTCAAACATTTGCTGGCTGCTTATGGAGTAAAAGCCATCATTCTCTTTTTGCTGTCCTGACTTCCATCACCCTAGGACCCTTGCATCACGAGTGAGGGAATTCCTTTTCCTTAAGTTGGGGCCGGTGAGCACAGAACACTTTCCAGTTCTTAGTTCCAGGATGTGGCTGCAGGCAGGCATTAATTGGCCAGTTGAACGGAAGATCGTTAAACCCCTGTGTTAGGCATCTGCTGTTTTTGCCTCCCGAATCTGCATTTCCCAATATTCTGCCAGCTGACTTCTGATTTGGCTTTGGAGACGTTTTCTGTTGTTTGGATGATTGCACGATCCTCCTAGCTGGGCTTCCAGATTTTACCACCGGCTCCTACAGCATATTCTTAACACAGCAGTTCTCCGTGCAGAGTGATCCTTCTAAAATACGTCCGGTCCTGTGATTCCTGTGTTGCCAAGCCGCTCCCACCTGCCTGTCCCACTCAGGGTTGAGGCCACTGTCTGTGCAACTGCTTGGAGTCCTGCATACTCCCATCCCCCACTCACCCTTCTCAATTGACATCTTGTTACCCTTTCCTCACCGGCTCCTGACATATTTTTGTTTATTGTCTGTCTCCTCCTCATACACGTAAATTCCAGAAAGGCGGGGATGTAGTCATGCTGTTTTTTATGGAGCCCAGTGAAGTTATTACTTCTTTGGTCCTACTTTCTGTTAATGTCATATCTGCCGCCGTCTTGTGCCCAGTGCGCACGCGCCGCCTGGCTCCGCGAGGCCTCCCTGCCTCTGCCCCCTTCTCTCGGGGCTGCAGGAAGGAAAGGAGCCTTTTACTACGATTCTCGCAAAGGAGCCTTTTACTACGATTCTCCCACAGATTCCCGTTTCCCTCGGCGCTCATAGCAGTGAACCCATTCATCCTAAGATCTGACCGTGCAGAAACCTTGGGTTGCAGGTAACTTGTTCTGTGAGTGTTCTGCTAGACAAACAAATATTTCTAATAAATTTTAACTTGATAAATGAGCGATGTCTTACAATAGGAGTAGTACGTGGTGCTGAATGTCACATGATCACAACTGAGCCAATGGTTCCTCTCTCTCTCTCTCTCTCTCTCTGTGGGATTGTGGGTGATCATCTCCCATGCTTGGATGCTCCATCTCAGGCTGTGGTGTTTGGCAGAAGTCAGTGATTTTTCAGAACATTGGAAGGTGCCCACAACTGGCACTGGTGTATTTTTTGTCACTTCCAAGCACCTGTGGACAGTCCCTTGCTCTTCCAGACAAGAGTGAGCCTAGGAATGCTTTGCTTCATTCTAGGTCAGGCTGCCTGCGGACCTAGACCCTTTCCTCTGCTGCCTTATTGCCAGTCACAGGAAATACAGTATATGACAAGAATTTATCAATACTACTGTAGTCAACATCCGGGCGGGTGTATACAATGGCCTCCATGCAGAAAAAGATTCTGTGGAGCCAACAGACAGCAGTGAGTCCGTTAGTGATCGTGAAAGTCGTCCTACAAAATAACCCTCCTCTCTCTTGTCTCCCTGGCACCAGCCACAAAGGTTTTCCAAGGGAAGTGCAGGTTAATTTATTTTTTCTATGTTTTGCATTTCATTATTTTGTATTATAATACAGTATTGTAATCATTTTTATATGAATTTTGTTGCTTTTGATATGAATATTTTTGGCTTTGATATACGAGTGCTTTGGATTACAAGTGGGCTTCTGGAACGAATTATGCTTGCACCCCAAGGTTTTACTGTAGTTTCATGGTAAGTCCTTATTATATCCAAATGCATTTCTGAGCGGTGGAATATTATCCAAGGTTTATGTTTGTGGCAGATGCTGAAGAAGGGGCATTGAAGAACTGGTCAAAGGGAAAGCTTATCAGGAGTGTTCATATTACTCCATCCTGGGGTCTAGGGGCCCGCAGATGTCCCACAAACCGCGGGGCCCGAAGATCTTTCTTTTAGCCTGTCCTGGGCTTAAGAGGGGAAAGAGCCAATATTGAAAACAAGAGGTTTTATAGAGAAATCTAGTTTGGAGGTTTCCCCGAGAAATTGGATAATCTGGCATATTTCCTGCTGGTGCTAGGGTCTGGAGCTGAGCCTGACCTGGCACCTTTGGGCACGGCACGGCTCCTCCCTTTGCCAGGGCCCCCACCCCCTGGGACCTCTTTACCCATTTATATGGACCTTTGGTCTCAAGTCTCCAAACCTTGATTTAGTGTGTCCCAGACTTGTTTGCACCCGAGTTGCAATGTCTCACCTCGCTCTGAGGAAATGTGCCCACATTTAGCGTGGGCGTGAGTGGATGCACCTGCCTTCAGTATGTATGGTCGGTTTGTCTCGAAGGGAGCCCAGTGAGTCTAAATTTTCTTCCTGTTCTAAAAAATGACTGATAAAAAAAAAAAAAGATTATGGAGCTAAAAAAAAAAAAAAAAAGACTGATGCCTGGGTCCAACCCCAGACCAACCGAATAAAATCCACCCCTCCCCAGCCCCCCCAGGATCCAGGGCTCATGCTCGGTCATTCTTTGAGTTTCTCCGATGATTCTAAATGTGCAGCTGGGGTTGCGGCTCACTCTGAAAGTGCTGTTTGCTGATTCCCATTGCAGGGGGGAGCATAACACAGGGTGGCCTGGGGTGGGCTTGGCCTGAGGACAAAGCCTAAGATGACTGGTGAGGGAAAGAGTGCACCTGCAGCCTTCCCAGTATCTGCGGGAACTGGTAGCTCCAGCCGATGGTGCTTTCTCTTGGCCTGTTTCTGTCTTGATTGGAACAATAAGGATACAAAGTACAGGAGTGAGGAAGGAAATTGGCTAGCACAGCCAGTTCCTGACCAGAAGACACTCTCCCCTGTCTAATGGGGGTATTAAAGAACCTGACTTTTGGGCATCATTACTTTTGCTTTTGGTCTGGGACTGGATTTGAAAGCCTTTATTTAGAGTGAGTTTGCTTTCAATCTTGCTATCACTCAACAAACTTTGCCCGTAATTGAACATTGTGATTCTCTTTTCTCTCTGAGTTGAAATTTATAGCAGCCTCCTCAAATGATCCCTGCCTGTCAGATATGTGCCTGAAAATGTAGCCAGAGATGAGTCCGCCGGGCCTCAGGACTAGGAAAGAGACAGCTAATCATTAGGGATCTGAGAGGTAGTGGGGGTGTCCACAAGTCGTGCCCCCTCCAGCCTTCTATCTTAAGCAGGTGGTATATTACAGGTGAATTTCAGAAAAACTATCCTTCCTAGATTGTTGTCATTGCTGTGAAGTGCTTTGTCCTGCTCTGGGGCCACGGAAGAGAAAACTTTCAAATACCTTTATGTTAACAGATTTTTCCAGTGGACCACAATTCACAGAAAAACCTGCTTTACAGACCAAGCCTGGAGCTCGATCAATGGGACAAGGAGAAAAGTTACCTCTATTTAATTAGCTGTGGGTCTGTGACAAATGGGGACAGCCACTGGAGGATGTGGCACGGCTGCTTAATTTCACACTGTTTTATGTTCAAGTATCTCACCTCCAAAACTTTGTCCAGATCATTTTACCAACAACACTTGCTGGAAAGCCTTTTTGGAGAAAAAGGCACATAACGTATTCTGTTAGGCGGCAAAGCAGCCACTTAGAGACATAGCACTTTGATTACACTATTTGAAAGAAAGAGGGGATTGGATTTTAACTACTGTTCTGAATCCCTCACCTAAGGGGTAGAATTATAAAACAGCTCTGCATCACCCTTGTCATTACTGTATATTTGGACAACGGCAAAATTAAAAATTGGGTTGTTCATCAAAAATGGCTCATTATTTTCATTAGGGCGTGCAGTACGTGGTTTGTTAACACAGAACGGCATCTAGTGAGCGTGTTCATCCGATCTGGCCTGAGGTGTTCTCCTCACGGTTTAGGCAACAGAGGAGTGTCCCTGCATTTGCTCCTTCTATTGGTTTCCTCGAATAAAGCAAGTGAGTTTTAGAAGAAAGGTTTCAAATGGAGCCCTTCCTCTCCGCCACTCGTTTTTATTAAAGAGCTTTGCTGGTCAGTGGGGAAAGCCTTTGAATAGCTTTCTGAATTTATTGTGTCCATAGTATATGTGGTTAAGACTCCATAATGAGAAAACAAAATTACCTTTTAATACAAATAAATCTTACTCATTCCTCACTAACTGTGCTGGTGAGGGGCTACAGAGTTGAAGAAGGTATCAGTTCAGCCTCACGAAGGTCCCAGTCCAATGGGAGAGATAAATGTGATAAACATTTTTTTCTCCTCTTTTGTTTGTTTACTTGGTGCCTTTTCCAAAAATGGCCCCTCAACCCCCACCAGCACAGCTAGCCATCTGTGGACCAGCCCCAGTTACAAAATGACCCTGCTGTCTCTTCCATACATAGTTAATTGTTTAGGCATGAGCACCCTATTCGACTCGGGACAATGACTCATTTTCCCAATAATTTTGGATTTAGTGTTTGAAATGATAAAAGTCACTCATCTGTTGATTGCACCCGCATTCAGTGTTGACCCCGTCAGGTGTTCACAGTGCAAAGAGAAAGGGTAACCCCTGCCTGGTGTGCTGGTGAGCTGACCTGCCAGGAAAAATTTTTTAAAGGCCTGATTTGTAGCGTTTGTCAACTTTTGTGATGTAAACATTCCTGCCATGACCAATTTCAAGCTACCAGCAGTTTTAATAACCAACTCACAAAATTCCTGATTGACAGTCAGCTGTCATGAGCCTGCGTGAGCTAGCCCCAGCCTACCGCTGCATGGAGCCCACATGTTAGCATGATATGACAGAAGTTACATGGGTAAAGTAATACACAATCATGACACTTTCTGATTTGGATTAATGTTGTAAAGAAACTAGGCCATTGCATAGGACGTGAGCAATTAAACGAGAGCTGATTGTCAAATATTCAGGGATTTTGTGAGCCACAGTTGCATGTAGTGAGTACCCAGTAAGTATTAGCTCTAGAAGTCCTCTCTTAGGGGTCAGTGTTTGAAGTAACTTATAATGATGGAGAAGGAATTTGCTGCGTAAAATGCGTTCCAGGCACCAGAAGTCTGTGGCTCCTTATGGATCAGAGAAGTAGAGAGGTGCATTCTGGATTGAGAGAGGGAGAGAGATGGGAGAGGGGAAGAGAAGAATGATCCAGATACCCATAGAAAGATAGAAAGACCTGGATAAATAGTCGAGGGAGAGTTAACACAGCATATGAGTCCCCTCATTCTGGGTGCCCTTGAGAACCAGATGATTTCCTGCCTTGGGTATGTAAGTATCCACTATCCTTCACAATAAGTCCCTGCTCTGGTTAGAATTCTGTGACTCGTTACCAAGAGAGCTGTAACACAACTGGTATACACACACGCACGCACACACACACACACACACACACACAATTCTTTCCCAAGATTTTTAAAGAGTAATACTCTTGGCAGAGGAAGCGTCCACAATCTGAATCCAGAAAACATATTTGCAGTGCCTAGAGATATCTTGTGTATCTTCATGTTCGCCATAGTGCTTAGTATGGTTCACTGCACACCAAGTCCTCAGAAAATAATGGCAGAATGACTAAGGAGCCCAGTTATGTTTCAGGTGAATGGTTACCAAGTTTGAGAATGTATCAGAAATAGCCTTGCTGGAATGCAGATAGAAGGGAGCCACCCCCTGGGATTCTGCACTTTTAATAATAAGCACCCAGTGATCTAGGATCCAAACAAACTGAGGACCATGCTTCAATAAGCTTGGATTTGGCAGAAGAGCTCACTGGAAAAGCATAGACAGAAGGTTTGAAAATCACCCAATAGGCCATCCTTCAGAAGGGGGTGTGGTCTGGTAGAAGCAAAGTCTAGGGCGCCAGTCTTGCAACCCAATGTACAGATTTGGGGAAGGCATTTTTCCTTTGGTGGGCGTTGTTGGTTCTGATATGCATAATTCGAGAGGGGTTAATGATCCAGGCTGCTCCTTCTAGCTCTGACCTTGTGTGACTTGCTTGGTGATTTTAGGAAGCATGCTTACCTTCCCCATACTGTAAGTTTTGCAGAGGCAATACAGCAATATCACTTGAACTCCTTGCTCCCCGTAGGCAATGGTTGTTAGGATATTGGTGAGGAAACACTTCCTCAAAAGTGATAATTTCGTCTTACAACTTGGTCCATGTTCTCATTCCCTGCCAGCCTTTGCTTCCTCATCTGTAGACTGGAGATTTGGGGCTAGATTTCTGTTTAACAAAGGGTAGAACATGAATCTGAGATAAGATTAGATGGTTAGAGGACACAGTAAGAAAGTTGAGTTGTACTCAAAAATGATGACACTCTTTTAGATTCTTTTTCAATATTTTCAGATAACCGAAGGCTCACCTTGGAGTTATTGTGGTTAGAACATCTTTATGACTGAAAACGATCATTTTTTCTTTTTACAAAGAGAGCTAACTTCAAGTTTGGGGTTTTAGATACCTGTATCTTCTGATATTTAAGAAATTCCAGTGGATACCTACCATATTTTTCCCCATGAAGGGGGGAACCTTATAATACATGGGAGGGACATTTGAGTCTCCAAGAGAAAGTATGGGTGTGTGTAGTTGAATTAGCAAGGAAGAACCCTGTAGTGTCTTTTGTGGAAGAAAAGGATTCAAGAGGGTGCCAGGAGGAAAAATCACAGTGAAGCTTTTATTCAACTGATTCAGATGTTGGTCCATTGGCAAGAAAGGTGAGGTCATTATATTTCCTGACCTCAGTTGCCCATGTGAAAAATTTAGGCTGCTAAGGAGAGATCAGACATCTACACTAGAGATATGGTTCTCATTAAGTGAGTTCTGAGTATAGTTATGTAGAAGCAGTTCCTATCAATGTGAATGTGAACTCCAAGGGGAAAAATCCTCCCTCCTTCCACACACACAATTTTACTTATTTTAAACACAAGCTTGGGGCGCCTGGGTGGCGCAGTCGGTTGAGCGTCCGACTTCAGCCAGGTCACGATCTCGCGGTCCATGAGTTCAAGCCCCGCATCAGGCTCTGGGCTGATGGCTCGGAGCCTGGAGCCTGTTTCCGATTCTGTGTCTCCCTCTCTCTCTGCCCCTCCCCTGTTCATGCTCTGTCTCTCTCTGTCCCAAAAATAAAAATAAAAAACGTTGAAAAAAAAATTTAAACACAAGCTTAAGCTGAAGAAGTAAGTATTCAAGTTAGTCTTAGTTTTCTAGAATAACTCACTCCACAGCTAGGAGGACTAGAAGTGGCAAATAAAAGTACAGAATTTGACTATTAAATAAGTAGTTTATTTTTAAATATACTTTTTATTAAAAACGTTTTTTTAATGTTCATTTATTTTTGAGAGAGAGAGAGAGAGAGAGAGAGACAGAGCACGAGCAAGGGAGGGGTAGAGGGGGAGGGAGACACAGAATCTGAAGCAGGCTCCAGGCTCTGAGCTGTCAGCACAGAGCCGATGTGGGGCTTGAACTCACAACTGTGAGATCATGACTTAGAGCCTAAGGTGGACATTTAACTGACTGAGCCACCCAGGCGCCCCTTAAATATACTTTTAAAATAGAAGTATGTCCAGTGCAATATTTCATGGGACATGAATTATCTGTATTCATCTGAAATTCCAGTGAACTGGGCATCTTATATTTTTCCTGATGATCCCAACCTCACTTTATGCAGCAAAGATAAAATCAGGTATAAGGAAAAGATAAGGTGAATCTTACTCTGATCTGGTATTGGGGTTGTCAAATGGAAGGAACAGCAATTTCTTACTGCTTCTTGTTGCTAAGAAAATTAAATAGACTAAATCAATGGTTCCTAAAATTAGTCCACACAGGCAGCAAAGTTTACACCTACTTCATAGCAGGATTAAAAAAAAAAACACGTATTAAGTTTCTTATAACACTGAACATTTAATTTTAAATAATGATCATTTATTACGAGTTCATTTCTAAAAAGTATTTGTCTTCACAAAGTGGCAGTCATTTATGGTATGGTATTATCGCTTTGGTGAATGTTTACATGCCTTTTTGGGTAAAACAGAACAATGGCAACATTGCGTCAATCCCAATCCACTTTTTATTTATTTATTTATTTATTTATTTAAAAAAAATTTTTTTTAGCGTTTATTTTTGAGACAGGGAGAGACAGAGCATGAATGGGGGAGGGGCAGAGAGAGAGGGAGACACAGAATCGGAAACAGGCTCCAGGCTCTGAGCGGTCAGCACAGAGCCCGACGCGGGGCTCGAACTCACAGACCGCGAGATCATGACCTGAGCCGAAGTCGGACACTTAACCGACTGAGCCACCCAGGCGCCCCCAATCCACTTTTTTTTTAATTTAATTTTATTTTTTTTCAACGTTTTTATTTATTTTTGGGACAGAGAGAGACAGAGCACGAACGGGGGAGGGGCAGAGAGAGAGGGAGACACAGAATCGGAAACAGGCTCCAGGCTCTGAGCGGTCAGCCCAGAGCCTGATGCGGGGCTCGAACTCCCGGACCGCGAGATCGTGACCTGGCTGAAGTCGGACGCTTAACCGACTGCCCCACCCAGGCGCCCCCCCAATCCACTTTTTAAAATTGGTCTCAGAACTGTAAAATTCAAACTGCCGGATTAAATTTAAAAAATGTTACTAAAATAGGTGACATGGTTTTATTAAGTAGATCGAAATCAAGAATATTGCCTACTAAGTATTTGTGAGCTACCTAGGGAAAGCTGCCCTTGCCAAGGCCGGATTCTATATCAACCACATCTGACGAGAGATGGAAGAAAGAATATAAGTCATGTGAAGGGAGCCAGAGAGTGTTTGGCCGTGTTCCTATTTATCATCCTGTCATTCCCCGCGCTGAAAATGCCATTCCTTGGAGTACTGATTCCATTTTTACTTGACCCACGTAAGAGCTTGCTCTCTTTCGCAAAGAAGTGAGGTAGCAAAGTATTATTCGTACCCCTCCACACAGTCTTTTCTCCTCTGCTATTGTTCTGCTTTGGTTTTTAGTAAACCGGGATATGTTTTTCAAGGATTTCTTTCAAAGGTCACTCTGGACTGGTTATCTATATTGAACAAATTACCTCCAAACTTAGCCGTTTGGAAGAGCATGTATATATTACCTGTGATTCGGCCCCTCTCACAACCCTTCAACCAAGGTGTCAGCCAGGACTAGGGTTTCATCGCAAGTTATCAGCTGGGGAAGGATCCACTTCCAAGCTCTCTCAGGGGTTGTTGGCAGGATTCAGTTCCTCTCAGGTGGTTGGACTGAGCACATGATGTTCTGAGTGCTGCCTGGAGGTCACCTTCCGTTCCTTGCCCCATGGGCTTGGCTTCTCTGTCATGGCAGCTGCCTTCTTGAGAGCCGGCGAGAAAGATAGTCTGGTGGCAGAATGAAAGTTACTGTCTTTTGTAACCTAATCATGGGAGTGATTTCCCCTCATATTTGCTGTATTCTACTGGTTAGAAGCAGGTGATAGGTCCAACACTCTGACGAGAAGGCCTTTATACGAGAGTGTGGCCATCTCAGAAGTCTGGCTGCCACACTCACTCTTGCCTCCCCCCATTGTATTTTTCCTTCAACAGCCACCACTGTTCCCTACATCACAGAGGGGTGTGGAGGTGATGGTCATATCAAAACTAATCTCATGTGTAATAGATTTACCAATTCTGCTAAGGACAGTGTTGTTAATGCTCGTTAACCAACAAGTTCACAGCATCAGTTCCATAAGAAAATACTTCAAGACTATGAGATTTAAGAAAATACATGCTGGACTGAACTCATGGTGGAAGAATTCTAGACTATTGGTTCTACCTTCCATGATTGCATTTTTTTCTGCCATGCAGATGTTTTCAGGGACCTACTATCAGTGATTGGGTCTTCAGGTCTTTGATCTACTAAAGAATATTTGTTTGTTTTTATTGTTTTTTAATAAATGTACATTTCAGAATGCTCCTTCATCTTCCGTCTTAGTGATAGGCAAAGTAAGGGGCCATTCAGGAAGTGGCAGTCAAGCAAGTTCCACACCAGTTTGTCACAAAAAACATGAAGTCTGGGGATCACAGGCCTTTTAACGTAGGTGCCTTAATTGTTTGTATGTTGCTTGTATTAGCTGAAAGGAGTATAGAATTTTAATGCGAGAGGTTCAACATGATCTTCCAAAGAAAACACTGTAACTCGGGGATAATTAATGAAGCTTTTATACAAATGAAAGGTTAGTAAAACAAGTTAAACACCACTACAAGATGTAAATTTGTGAATTCCGGACTCTGATAATTACACAATTAGAACACAAGGCTCCTTGTTAGAAGGGTGTTTTCTTCAATTTTTGCTCTGTGGTTCAAACTTTCTTCTAGGGATTAATTCAGGAATGAGGACATTGCAAATGTTGAAAATAGAGAAAACATCGTTAAATAGCCAGATATTTGATTTACCACTTCTTTTGTGGCAGAATATGTGTGGTTTATTTTGCCAATGCACAGAAATCATTTAATTGAACAGCACCATAAACATGTAGAAAAACATTAATATTTGATTACCAAGTTTTATTATTATTATTATGTCATTTCTTTTCAAAATATATTGGCTTTAACTTCTCATAGAATTACCATTTTGAGAACAAAAGGAGGAGTAAATTCTCAGCATATGTCCTAATCTAGAAAGCAGATACCAGTCATACTGAGAGCGTTAGAGGTAAAGCTAAAAAAGAAAAACAAAAGGCAGTGTGATTATTTAGAGCCTTGGAACAATTAATGTACTTTTACAGTGAACAAAAATGTTTGTGCATCACCTCTGTTAAGTATTTATTTTACTCCTTGAGCTCATGTCACTCAAACTAGTTGCTTGAATGAGTTGAATGTGGTTTTAACGGAATTGATGAATAAAGTCTATCAACTTCTGCATTGTGGCTTCTGTGAATTTTACTAACAAAAATAAAATAAAATATTTTACACTAGATTCTTATCTCTTATTTATAATGTATTTGCTTTGTATAGTGATTCATAAACTACTTACATAAGAAGATAAACCAACCAAACAGAATTCTTGAGAAAGTAGCCTTCATTGTTAACTGAAATATCTACTCAGCTCAAGCATTACAGGTGAAGACTTTTTAAATGTTTATTTATTTACTTTTGAGAGAGAGAGAGAGAGAGAGAGCACAGGGCAGAGAGAGAGGGATTCACAGAATCTGAGGTAGGCTCCAGGCTCTGGGTTGTCAGCACAGAGCTCAACGTGGTGCTCAACCCCATGAACCATGAGATCATGACCTGAGCCCAAACTGGATGCTCAGCTGACTGAGCCACCAGGTGCCCCAAGACTTTTTTATTTCAAATTCTGTTGCAAAAAATATTACTCCATTTATTCAAGAATTCCATACTAAGCATCTGGTATATTCTAGACACGGGGCCAGGCAAAGTATATACTGCAAAACAGAACAGAGGAGAGTCATGTCCTCAGAGAGCTGACACTCTGGAAAGGAAGGCAGACAATAAATATAATGGATTAGTAAATTACATTTTCTGAAGAAGGTGATAGGTGCTAGAACAAAAATAAAATTTGGGGCATGGTAAAAGGCTTGTCAGTGGTGAGGCCAGGCACGTGCTGATTGCTATATTAAATATTGTGGTTGGGATAAACCTCAATGGAGAGAGACCATCTGAGCAAAGCATTTCTTTACAGGGGTGAAGGAGCAAGGGTGCCTGGGTCTCTCAGTCATTAAGCCTCTGATGTTGGCTCAGGTCATGATCTCTTGGTGTGGGGGCGTCGAGTCCCACATCGGGCTCTGTGCTGACAGTTCAGAGCCTGGAGCCTGTTTGGATTCTGTGTCTCCCTCTCTCTCTCTGCCCCTGTCCCACTCACACGCTCTCTCAAAAACAAGTAATAAACGTTAAAAAAAAAAAAGAGGTGAAGGAGTAAGCTATGCACATAGATATCCAAGGGAAGAATGTTCTAGCAAAAGGAGAGGCAAGGCCAAAAGCCTTCTTTAAGCGGAAGTGTACATGGGCCTATTTTTATTATATTGCATGCAAATGGCCAAGATGGAAACTGTAATTTAATGACCAAGGGTTTTATTTATTTATTAAAATAAATTTTTTTTAACATTTATGTATTTTTGAGACAGAGAGAGACAGAGCATGAATGGGGGAGGGTCAGAGAGAGGGAGACACAGAATCTGAAACAGGCTCCAGGCTCTGAGCTGTCAGCACAGAGCCTGACGCGGGACTTGAACTCATGGACCGTGAGATCATGACCTGAGCTGAAGTCGGCTGCTTAACTGACTGAGCCACCCAGGCCCCCCAATGACCAAGGGTTTTAGAGAGCTTCAAGGCAATTCAAACAGGAATGCTCATTGTTCAGGCCTTTGCATTTGAAAGGCCACAGAGCTGGGTTTGAACTTTTACCAATTCCATATACTTAGCACGTGGAGGAATTTTAAGGAATCCAAAGAAGCATTTGACATAACCCTTGCCCTCAAGATGATTAGACCAGCTTTTGTGAAACAAAAACTGTAAAATGACATTGCTAAAGCAGAGAGGCATGCTGTCAACATTCATAGGAAGGAGATGATTGAAAATACATCTTGTCAGGGAAGCTTCTTGGAAGACAGAGAAGCTGATCTGGATGTTCAATTAATGGTGACACTGAATTCACGTGGGAGGTCACATTGCTCTCCGTTTTCACTTATGCTTACTACTTTAGTATAAATTACTGGGCCAGGGACTGTGGTAGCCAGCCCCCCCAAATGTCCCCCAGGGGTCCCCACTTTCTGGCATTCATACCCTTTGTCTAGACACCTCCACATTATACCAGATTGGTCTGCATGAGCAGCAGGATCAAAGGAAATAATGGCGTGTCACATCTGAGATTAGGTTATAAAAGACTCTGTTCTGTGGCTTCTCTCTCCCTCTCTCTCTTGCTCTGACTGCTTGTTCAAGCCTATTGCCATGTGAGTGAGGCATAGTTGAGCCTTCAGGTGACTGCAGCCCAGGCTGACAAATTGGCGGCAATATCATGGAGATCCCACACCAGAACCACGGAGCGTTGCCGCTCCTGGGTACCTGATCCCCAGAAATTGACTGAAATGTTTTGTCTTTTTTGTTTTTGTTTTAAGCCATCAAGTTTGGGATAATATGTTGCACAGACGTAACTAATACTAAACCACGGGCAGCTTTTGATCTCAACAGATGTATCCGGCTATAATACAAAACTGATCAGAAACATTTCAAAATCCTCTTGTGAAAGCTCTTCAGGCACAAGGAGAATTTAAGTATTGACTAGAGAGACACTTTGTTGGCCACTAAGATCTGTAGTGGAGCCAATGCAACCGCTGCCCACCTCAGCTAGGATAGCAGTGAGCATCTGTGGGAAATTGTTTTAAAACAACGCAGATAATTGAGTGGGATTGAAGATCGTTTGAGAGCCTTCGGATCCCCGTATACTCTTCCAGGTTAGCAATACCAATAAAACGATAACCACTCCATAATAGCTCCCATTTATTTAGAACTTAGTATGTTCTGGGCACTTCAGGAATGCTTTACAAATAATGCACGGCCTTATTTCATCCTCAACTAATCCTCTGAAATAGGTGCCATTGCACTCATTATTCATATGAGTGTGGCAAACAAGATTCTGTGCGGCGCCTCTCAAAGAGAAATTGATCTTCAAAATCTCCCTGCAAAGGCAGATGTCACTGTCTCCGCGTTACAAGTGAGCAAACTGAGAGTCACACGGACTAAGTGATTTTAAACAGTTTTCTCTAGGGCGTGTAGTTATTTAATTGGCCACTGAGCTAGAATGTGAATCCAAGAATCTACATAATCCAGAACTTTATAACTGCAAATCTCCCTTCTTCCCACCATGTCACCTATAGCAAAAGCAACTATCAGTAAAGATGTCTGTCGGAAGAAACATCCGTAACATACAAAATAATGGTCATGACAATAATGAGGTCACGGCGATACCTGTCGTAAGCCCAGTCGTGTTTCTGAACAGATTTGCAGTGATGGAGCCTCAGAGGCTTACTTTGATAAAAAATATTTTGATCCCTTTCCCTCCTCTCATTTCTAGGTATTTTGGCATTTAGAATGGGGTGGGGGATGGAGATCAAAAATTTTTCTGAAAATGACAGAAAACGGATCATTTGCATGGGAATGCCAGCTGGGGAGAAGGGAACATACGCTTGCATTCAGGAAAAGTTTCACAGGATGTAAAAAGAAACCATCTGCTTTTTCTTTTTGTTCTTGTTTAAGAACAGCTTGTGTTTGCAACTCACAATTTAAGGCCTGGTAATAACCTACAGGACTTTGTGAAGCATGAATCGCACTGCTTTTATTCCTCCTCGTTTTCTCCCACTTATTTTTTTCACTCCGTGTTTGCAGAAAGCAGAATGCAAAGAGGGTATTTGCATGTTGCAACTTGGATAATAAAATTCTTCTGATCGCGGCCTGAGTCTGCCTGGTTGGGTGTTTTCTGGGCATTCCAGGATCCTGCGATGAAATCCAGCCAATATGAATCAAGCGTAATGCTTGCCTTAGCTATAAGAAACACCGTAGGCTAAGACTGTGGCTCAGTGCCCCTCCTGCTCATCCTGTGCAGAGAACTATTTCTGCGACCCCGCTTTATCTGCAGCACCACCTGGAAGGGACTTGCAAATCGTTTTTTGGGGAAAAAAAAAGCAGTTTTATATGTTTACTCTTCTCATTAGCATTCACCTCTGTGGCTTTGATGTGTGCCTTCTCCCCCTGCTGAAGTTTTCTTAATGATTCAGACTCCACTGCTGCGTATATGCAAATCAGTGTAGAAGCTTACCATTTGCAGACAGGTGGACCGGCTAGTGGAGTTTCCAGTGGAAAGTTTGGGCTCTAAAGATCTTTGTGGATCAACAGATCATACTGCAGAGGGGCTAAGATCACTCAGACTGTCTGGGCGAAGATCCAGAATCCCTTGCTTGCTAGCTCTGTGACATCAGGCAGACGACTTAACTTCTCTGGGCCTTCGTTCTCTTATTCATACCATGGGAATAATATTACCCACCTGGAAGTGTTGTTATGAGGTTCACTGAGTTAAATAGAAAGTGCCCAGGATGGGGAGTGCCTGGGTGGCTCGGTTGGTTAAGCCTCTGACTTCAGCTCAGGTCATGATCTCACAGTTCGTGGGTTGAAGCCCCACGTCGGGCTCTGTGCTGAAAGCTTGGAACCTGGAGACTGCTTCCGATCCTGTGTCTCCATCTCTCTCTGCCCCGCCCCCACTTGCACTCTGTCTCTCTCTCTCAAAAATAAACAAAGCTTTAAAAAAAAAAAAGAAAGAAAGAAAGTGCTCAGGATGGTATCTTGAACCAGGACCTATGGTGGGAAATTCCCCAAATGTAATAACACTCTATCATGTTTTCCTACAAGATAAAGCATTCCCACACATACACGCACAGTGATGTAATCTACATAAACTAAAAAATATGCACGTATGTATATATAATTATAAAATGGTATATGTTATACGTATAAATACACATACAATTAATTCAACACCTTTCCGTTGGGAACTGTAACGTCTACCCCTGGGTTTCTCAGCCTCTGCCCTCTTGACATTTTGAGCCAGATAAAATTTTGTCGTGGACTATTATTCTGCTCACTGCAGGGTGTTTAGCAAATCCCTGGCCTCTACCCACTAGATGCCAGTAGCATATTCGCCTCCTATTACGATGGGCAGAAGTATTTCCAGATATTGTCAATTGTACCTTGGGAATCAAAATCGCCTCCATTACCACCAGGGTTACTGATCTTGGCCATCTTTAAAATCTCCAGCCTACATGATCCTCAATTCTGATGAGGAGGAAGCAAAGAATGTACCCAGGCATCTTCGGGCATCACACAGCGCAAAACGGTCTGCTTGTTGTGTGTGTATTTAGGCTTCAAGGAACAAATTCAAACTTCCCTCTTCGTATGTATGCCCTGTGTGTGCAGATGTGCTAAATTTATTTGAAAGGGATCACTGCAAACTCATTAAGCACTCAATTTCCTGTCTCTCTGAATGAACCTCCTTTACATTAAGATACTATCTTTTTATTTTATTTTTTTTTTAACGTGTATTTATTTTTGAGACACAGAGAGACAGAGCATGAAGAGGGGAGGGGCAGAGAGAGAGGGAGACACGGAATCTGAAACAGGCTCCAGGCTCCGAGCCGTCAGCCCAGAGTCCGATACGGGGCTCGAACTCACGGACCACGAGATCGTGACCTGAGCCGAAGTCGGACACTTAACCGACTGAGCCCCCCAGGCGCCCCAGACACTATCTTTTTAATAGGTGGTGGGTAGCAGAGCTCAGGCATGTACATCAGGCTAGTGGATTTTCTTCAGAACTGGAAGGTCCTGGGGCAGGGGTGGGGGGGGGTGGTATGCAAGGGTTAAAACTATTTTGGGAGTGATTTTCAACTTTTCAATGTTTTGCTATAGCATTTTGGAAGTGGCAGCAAAGCCCTTATCAGTTTGTGAATATTAGCATAGCATTCATTAGCCTTTTCTAGAGGTTTCAAAAAGCTCACATTCATCAAATAGTTTAAATATAGTTTAAATGATCCCCGTGTGTTCACATCTTTCCAAGGATTTAATTGACTCTTCCATCAAGTTCAACAGATATAGATGCAGAATTTTCTTTTCTTTTGTTTTTTAATGTTCAAATGAACATTTTATGCAACGTGAATAATGGATACGATTTCAGTCAAGATGGTATGGTGTTTTCATACTTTGACTCAGTCTCTCAGGCTGTAATAGCATAGCAACAGTATATGAAATAAACAGGAAATACCAAAACAGACATGGCTACTGTTGGGAACAGGTACATCTCCTCAAGTTGGCCTCCTGGTCCAGAAACGAGCACCCCTGGCTGGTAGGACATTGGTGCAGGTAACTTGAGTCAAACACGGCAAGTGAGGTGGGAAGCCAGAGAGCCACTTTTGTTGCTTGGAGGCAAGTGTTGGAAAAGAACTCAAAAGGGAACTTCAGACATGGATACCAGGAGCTATGACCTTCAGAGAGCGAAAGACCCAGGAAAATATGAGATCACGGTCTCAGCCTTGAAATCAGGAATTGACCAAATTACCCCTGACTCAACGGCTGGGTATGGGGTATCATCTTTGTCTACAAGACATGCAATCTCAAATTGCCATTAAAAGACCGACACTATGGGGCGCCTGGGTGGCGCAGTCGGTTAAGCGTCCGACTTCGGCCAGGTCATGATCTCGCGGTCCGTGAGTTAGAGCCCCGCGTCAGGCTCTGGGCTGATGGCTCAGAGCCTGGAGCCTGTTTCCGATTCTGTGTCTCCCTCTCTCTCTGACCCTCCCCCATTCATGCTCTGTCTCTCTCTGTCCCAAAAATAAATAAACGCTGGAAAAAAAAAAAAAAAGACCGACACTAGATTGGACGCTCCGATGATTAGGTAAGGACACACACAAAAGGTGTGCGTACGTGTGCGATCACAGAGAGTGAAAAAAATTAAAATAAAATAATGGGCTCCGCTCAAAGATTGTGTGTGCACGTCCAGTAAGTGCAGATGTGCTAAGTTGGGTTCTTACTCAAAGCGCTGAGCCCCGAACGCCACGTGGTGTAGTTTCTTATACATTTTCTACTTCCTTGTTCCCATATGTGGTAACACACAAACATGCAGTCTGACTAAGTGGTCTCATGTTGCAAGGTCGTGAGGGATATTGTCACATACGTGTATAGCCAGGTTGCCTTGAGGTTTTTGTTTTTGTTTTTCTTCCCTTAGTGAGGGACCCTACCACATGATGACATGTTTAAGAAAGTCAAATGAAACTGCATCTACAGGAAGAATAAGAAACTTCAAAACAAAAACAAGCAGCAATGAAATAATAAATATGGAAAGCGGGGTGCCTGGGGGGCTCAGTCGGTTAAGTGACCGACTTCGGCTCAGGTCATGATCTCACGGTTCATGGCTTCGAGACCCTCATCGGACTCTGTGCTGAAGGCTTGCTTGGAGCCTGGAGACTGCTTTGGATTCTGTGTCTCCTCCTCTCTCTGCCCCTCTCCCGCTTGTGGTCTGTCTCACTCTGTCTCTTAAAAATAAATAAACATAAAAAAAAAATTAAAAAAAAAAAGAAATATGGAAATCAAATAGAAATCTAGCAATGAGAAAGATCATTACTCAAATAAGGCATTCAGTAAATGGTGAACTTCTAGAATGGATGTTGTCAAAGAGGATTTGTTTGGCCAAGGTCATACTGAGATTCACCCTGATACAGAGCAAAAGGGTTTAAAACTATGAATGACCAATTAGACGTCACAAAGATGGGGAGGTTCCAAATGCGTGTGTTAAAGGATAATTTTTTTAAAAGGCTGAAGTCATTACTTTTATACACACGTAAAATGAACACATGTTCAAGATTTAATTCATGATTAATGAGGGAATCTGTAAAATGTTACAACTGGCTTGAAGAAGAAGTCAAAGAAGGACACATTTATATTGAGTAAAGGAATGTTGAAATTAATTTACAAACAGACCAGGCAAAATAGGCTTTTTCCATGCAGAGTTGAGGCACAGGTGAATTGAACCTCCATGGTTCAGAATTTTCCTATCTGCGCACAAAAATTCTTTTACGTTGCTGCCCATTGTTTACAGCTTGTAAAGTGGTGAAAACAGCTCTAAGGAAATGAAGGGTTAGAATCAGACAACTCAGAAGAGAAAGCTCAAAGCCAGGGGTTGGCAAACTCTCTCTTGATTGGAACTCAGCCACGCCCACCTGTTTCCGCACAGCCACGCCCACCTGTTTCCACACGCTGATTCCTGTGGCTTGCAGGCTGCGGTGGTGAAAGTGAGGAGTTGCAAAGAGGCGATATGACCCACAAAGGTTAAAAAATACCATCTGGGCCTTTACAGAAAGTGAACCAGTCTCTGTTCTGAACAGTGCAGTTTTCCACTGAAGCACGCTGTCTCAGCATGAATGATAGAGTGCTAAAAGAAAAGGGTGGTAAGGAAGCAATATTTAAGAAGAATAATTGACTTCTTTCTTTCTAGAACTGATGTAAGACATGAGTCCTTAAAACAGTATTTCACTCTGAGAACAAACAGATATATAAAATTAGATTTACAGGCACAGTTGAAAACACTGCAAACATTAACAGAGGCAGGGAAAACATTAAAAGAAAGAGTGGTAAAGAAAAAAAACAAATGAGAGGGAATAAATGTTGAATTAGAAATAGAATGGAAAAGTGTGTTATCTGATCTGATCTGTATAACTATTCTAGGAGCAAGTGCTGATATTGCCACCTGTTTTTACCAACGAATAGATTAAGAGTATAGTCACACAGCTAATCATTGGTAAAGCTAAGGTTTGATCTTGGGTCTTCTGGATCAAGAAACATCGAGCCTTTGGCCACTGTGTTTGGCTACTTTGTTATTATAAAGAAATAGATTTTTTTTTATGGGGCGCCTGGGTGGCTCAGTCGGTTAAACGTCTGACTTCAGCTCAGGTCATGAACTCATGGTTTGTGGGTTCGAGCCCCGTGTCGGGCTCTGTGCCGAGAGCTCAGAGCCTGGAGCCTGCTTCTCAGATTCTGTCTCTCTCTCTCCCTCCCTACCCCACTTGTGCTCTGTCTCTCTCTGTTTTCTCAAAAATAAAGAAACACTAAAAATTTTTAAAAAAGAAATAGGTGTTTTAAAGGGTAACTCATGATCCTTAATTAGGAAACACTGGAAGAGAAGTCAAGTAGCTGATTGAGTTCTTAGAGACTTTTATGCCTGTGAAACAGCACATGCAAAGCACGTCTAGCTGGAAGGAGCTTACTACAGATCCAAGAATTGGAACAAGAGTGACAGCTGGAGAACAGAAGGAGTGGGGGGCAGTGGGAGATGGGGCTGAAGAGCAGGTAAGGTTTGCAGGCTTTGCAGCCTGTACTAAGAACTTCACATTATTCTAAGAGCAATGTGAAGATATTGACGGTTTAAAACCAACCAGAGAGGTGAGTGAGTTGATCTGATTTACATTTTGAAAAGAGCCTTGGGCTGCAGAGTGAGGAGTGGATTGGAATTGGACCAGAATGGATGTGGGAGACCAATTAGAAAGAGGCCGATATCTAACAGCCAGGATTATTATATGCCCAAAGGAAGCAGCTAGCCAAATAATGATAAGAACTTGTTATTCAGACTGGACGTGGAAGAGCATAGGGCACGGGCATGATTGTTTCCGTAGGGAATCTCGGTCCCTTTCTCTAGCTTGCTCTTTCATTTATGTCTCTCGGTCTTCAGACTTATTAGCGGGTAGAATAAACTTCCATTGTTCTGGGTGCCTCAATTCCCCAGGTGTTCGAACATGACGCTGTGATTGATTCTGTTTGTGTTCTGCGCGTGGGCGTGCTTTGTGCTTATCTCCAGTGTAGCACTTTCCACGTTGAATTGTAATGTCCGCCTTCCCAACTAGAAAGAACCCCTTGAGAACGAAGACTTTGTCTTATTTACCTTTGCATCCCACTGCCCAAAACTGCCGACCAAAAATAGTCATTCAGTTTAAGTTGTTGACTCCACGAATGGGATTCAATTATGTGGAACAGAGTGTTTTCCTCTTCCAATCTTAGCAGCTCCCTTCATTTACATGTTTCTAGACTGACGCTAATTCCCAGGCTCCTTAGGAACTAAAAGCCTTCTGTAATAATGCAATTGTTCATTTAAGCCAATACTGCTTCTTACATAAAATATATAGGCCACTGTAAATGTCTTGAATAACACAAATGCACTTGAATTCTGCTGTAGGTGTGAGCTCAGTGATAAATTAATAATGGCCCTGATCCACGGTGTCTCATACATTGGACTCTTGAAACGTGTTATTTGTTTGTGTTTTCCTCCACAACATGCTCTTCGTATGACCTGGCTGAAACCTCTCTGGGACTCAATTTCCTCATCTCTAAAACAGATATTTATCTATTTTGACTGGTTTTGTAAAAGTGAGAAAATATGAAGTATGTTCATCGTATCGTAGGTATTAAATCTGTTTTTATTTTTGTCTGTATTTTTACACTTCCACCTTTGTATTGTTGTTGCTTTTTGGTTCTAACGTCCTCTTCATGCTATGAATTACTTAACTGGCTCGGTCTCCTTTTTAATTGTTTTAACTTGAATTACTGAATTGACTCCAGTATTTGCTCAGATTTTGCCTTTAATGCCTCCACATAGACTAAAGTCAGAAGGCCTGCATCCGTACATCATGGATGGATGTGCCCATTCAAAAGTGCCCCCCAGATTTTCCCTTAAGGGGAAGGCAATTCAAATTTCTCTAACCTCCCTGGTTACCTCTTTTCTGCACTGCATGCAAATCCACTGATGGCACAGAGCTCTTTCATTCTCCTGTTCTGTTAGATGCACGGCCGTCCCGAGAGACTGGGCAGGGCCAGCGTGGTGGCTAGCTGGAAATAATAAAGGATTTTGTTTCAGGCACTGCTTTGTAGGGTTGGCATTTCTGAATTAAGGATTAGCAGATGCATCCCTTACTTCCTCAACCTCCACCCTCCGCCCCAATGGCTCTGCATTTTCTTTAATCATCTATTTTGTATGAGTCTCCACTCTCCCCATGTAATTTTAATAGGCTATTATTTTGAGTCCTAGGTGAGAATGTCTTACGTTCAAATTTCCAGAAGCAATTTTATGGGCTTTTGTTGGTTTCAATTGTCAGATGAAACCCCTTTTAAGGTAAACATTTAATAAACAAACTCTTGGGGCGCCTGGGTGGCGCAGTCGGTTAAGCGTCCGACTTCAGCCAGGTCACGATCTCGCGGTCCGTGAGTTCGAGCCCCGCGGCAGGCTCTGGGCTGATGGCTCGGAGCCTGGAGCCTGTTTCCGATTCTGTGTCTCCCTCTCTCTCTGCCCCTCCCCCGTTCATGCTCTGTCTCTCTCTGTCCCCAAAATAAATAAACGTTGAAAAAAAAATTAAAAAAAAAAATAAACAAACTCTTTTCGCCTGGGCGGTGCTGCTAAGTTGGAATGAATGCGTTAGCAATCCTTGCCTCTGTTCTCGGGGCTCAAACACCTCATTTGGTGCATGATTTGGCCTTGTTCTCAGAGTGTCATATTAAGGAGTTGGAAGGGCTCACCCTCTCAGTTAGAACGTGCGTGTGTTTTTGTTCTGAATTCTCCTGGAATTTGTGTTCTTACTAACATTATCTCAGAGACTGGAGGGAAGGAACACTTTTTACATCCTGGTAAACACAAACATGGGATCAAGGAGAAAATCTGTAAAGGTTGCTAATTGAAATTGCCTAGGGAAGCATTTCTCAAACTTTAATCTGTACATGAATCACTTAGAGATTTTGTTAAAATTCAGTTTCTGACTCAGTGGGGCTGGGGCCTCAGACTCCCCGTGTCTGATACATGTTAAGATGCTCCCTGGTGGTGTCAGGGCTGCTGATCTCTGCCTCTTGCTGCTGCAGCTGTAAACATGCCCCCCTCGCTTTCCTTTCCACCTGTCGTGATTCTCACCATCATTATGCCACCAGGTGATGCTGATAGATGTCCAGGTTTCGGAACTGGATTAGTGTCCTAGAATTGCCATAACAGATAACCATGGACTAGGTGACTTATCACAACAGAAATTGTGCTAAATTTCTCTAAAAGTTCTGGAGGTCAGAAGTTCACAATGAAGGTATCAGCAGGTCTGTGCTCTCTCCAGAAGGTCAAAGAGAGATTCCGTTCCTTGCCTCTTCACGCTTCTGATGGTTGTGAGCATTCCCTGGCTTGTGACTGCTCTCTCTACTCTGTGTCTATCTTCACATGGCCTTCTCTTCATCTGTATGCCTACTCTCTACATGTCTCTTTTAGGGATCCTGATCATTGGATTTGGGGCAGTATGAGGGTTCTTTAGAGAAACAGAACCAGTAGGATATAATCTCTATCTATCTATCTATCTATCTAATCTATCATCTATCTATCTATAGGGTTTTTGGAGAAACAGAACCAAT
>NW_024412463.1:5765446-5931177 GCF_014898765.1 Herpailurus yagouaroundi | reverse complement strand
TAGGGTTTTTGGAGAAACAGAACCAATAGGTTATAAATCTATCTATCTATCATCTATCTATCTATCTATCTATCATCTATCATCTATCTTTTCTGATTATATCAGCAAAGACCCTTTTCCCATTTAACTTCGCATTATCAGGTCCTGGGAGGTTAGAACATGGACGTAACTTTTGGAGGGGCCACCATTCAGCCTACCATAGGAACCCCATGACTACATGATCTTTGCCATGTCTCATTCAAGCCAGATATCCTACAATTCTAAATAGGAAAATAGTTCATTTTTTAAAATTTAAGTACAATTGACATACAGTATTCGGTTAGTTTCAGGTTACATCATAGTGGTTAGATATTTTTATACACTATGAAATGATTATGTCTGTTCCCACCTATAACTGTACAGAGTTGTTACAGTATTATTGACCATATTCCCTATGTTGTACATTATATCCTTATGATTTTATATTCATAACTGGAAGTCTTAATCCTCTAAATCCCCTTTACCTATTTTGCCTGCTCCACCCCCCCACCCCCCTGCTGGGGACAGTTTGGTTTTTGAATCTGAGTCTGTTTTGTTTGGTTTGTCCACTTATTTTGTTCTTTAGCTTCTACATATACACAAAGTCATACCGCGTTTGTCTTTCTTTCTCTTTTTGACTTTTTTCACTTAGCATAATGCCCTCTAGGTATACCCATGTTTTGCAAATGGTGAGATTTCTTCTTGAAAACTGCACTCTTAATGTAGAAATGAGGATGGTTTTGCTCTTTTGGTATTGGCTCTTTGTGAATGTCTTTGGAGGACAAGGGGAGACTGGAGAAGACTAGAAGACGTGAATGCAAGTGTTAAACTGGAGAAACACACGTAAGTAAAGGCGGAAGGTGGAGTTGAGACTACGAGCCAAAGACAGAAGCCAAGACAACCCTAAAGAAACTGAGTATTTGCTTACACCTGAGTCAACGTCCCTGCAAGCGCTTCTCTAAAAGGCACAGGGATCACATGTGCCAACGTCACATAAGCCACCAGGTGGTGTTGATGCTGTCCTTCCACGGACCACACTGTGAGTAGCCAGGGCTTAGGCTGGGCAGGAAGGTGTAAAAGCCATTAATTGGACTTGGAATACATTGCTCTCAAGAAGCTTCAGGTCTGCAAAGAACCGGAGGGACCACATGCCTTCCTTTTGGCCTCCTTACAAAATTCAAGTAAAATGTTGCCAAACTTCTGCCTTTTTAAAAGAGCCTGTATTTTTCTATAATATCTCTGTATTTATCAGTGTTGGCAACTGATTCACAACATTCAAACACAACCAGTGAAACAAAGAAAACAATGTTTTAAAAACAACTGCGCTTGTTTAGCCTCTGATAGAGGAGTCATTTATGTCCCATTTGTTAATGGAGCCCATCTGTGACCCCTTTTGTAGAAAATAGTAATTATTAAAAACACTGACACTGATAAACGGAAGGATCAAAGACCAGCAAGTGCTGTTAAGTGTTAAACCAGCTTGAATTCTGTTTTACACAGCTCTCCGAATGGGTAGCTGTTCAGAACATACCATGTCAAGAAGGAAATGAGACATTCCAAGGGCTATTAACTACTCCACCAGAGATCTTGGAAGATCACTGCAGTGTTATTTAGTGTCGATGTTTATTTAATTCTGGTGCAGAAGGGCAAATATACCATGCTCAATGGTCCTCAAACTCACACTGGCTTACATGAGTGTGGCTTAATGACCCATTGACAGTAGACTCTGACGTTACCCTATGAAATAAATAGTGACAGGAGAGAGGACAGCCCGGAGTCGTTGATGTTAATACATTAGAGTAAGGAATCTTTTTTTGTTCATAGAAGTCAGAGTTAGCATGGTTTATCAGCTGATTTGTTGGATAGTGCAAAGTTCAACGGGTCGAGGTAATTGACAAACTCCCCTCACTGTGGTCATGATCGGCTGTGAGCTGTAGATTAATGAATCCTGCTCTGTTGAATCTTCTGCACCATGCTAGATAATCTGTACATTGTGAAATGGTATCGTTTAGGCATCTCTGTAAGAATATTGCTGTCCCTTTCCATATATGGTCTAGAGCTTGAGATTTAAAAAGCTATAGACATTGATATAAATGCAGTGTCACAAGGGATGTATAATACACAGTTGCCGATATAGCGATCATGTCTGCAACTCTCCGTGAGAAATTAGAGAGCCATTACCCAGCATTTCACCATAATGGAGTGTAGAGAATATGATTTAACTGGAAGAAGAACCTGCATCGTAATACAGCCAGATATTTCATAATATAGCTTCATTATATAAAGCTTTGCACCATTTCAAATGTTCCTGAAAAGCCTTGCAAAAGTATCCTACCCATAGCGAAGAGATCATTTGTGCTCTGCAGAGCTCAGAGGTTGACCTAGCTCCAGAATCTGTGGTTGAACTGAGGCCTCTGTGAACTTTACGAGGATGTCTGAGTGAGAGATTGGAATATACAAAAGGATTTGGCTTTATTCTTTTACCTTACTTGCTTGTTTCCAAGAAGGGATTTGTTTGTTTGGTTTTTAAATAAGTAAGAAGTAGAAAAATAAGTATCATCGGAACACCCAGTATGCAATCTGTGAAGTTTAACATAAAACAAACAAAACAAACAAACAAACAAAACCAAGCAGAAAAAGGGGAGAGCACATGGTCCTGTTTACCTCAGCAACTTACTGTGAGTTGCCAATATTATAAGCCTGCTACTTTCACTTGATTGATAGGGGCTTCCTGGAAGTCTGATTTAGGAGCAAGTCTGAGGCTGACTGCTAGGTCCCTGGGAAAGAGTGCCATGATTGATTAGCAATGTCTGCCTTGAGCACAGGCATAGAGGACAGGTAACTTGTATGCCGTATATTTGCACAGATGTTTTGCATTAGTACTTGAAGGGATTCTTTTACCTGAAACTTCATAAAGAAAAGCACAAAGACTGATTGAGACTGCCTGAACCCTCTGTATCGAAAGAGAACTAAATATAATTTATTAGGCAAATGACAATAAATATGATAAATACAGACCACATGGAAAATAACAAAAGCTGATTCTTGACATCGGCAATGGATAAATCTCAGATCTCTGCAAATCCGCTGTGAAAATCCCACAGGAGTGGTTCATGAGAGTTCCTACGTGCACAACAGCCGTGAGACGATACCAAGTAGCACTGGTGTGAGGATGCTGAGTTGGTGACGGGGGCCATGCACCCAGCCAGGGGACTTGGTCTTGCCAGTCAGTGGTCATGATGTAAATGCAGGCCTCCGAAAATGCACAATGCGTTTCAACTATGAACTGTCAATGCCACTGTCTGCGGTAGGCAGAATGATGTCCAAGATACCCACACCCTAATCCCTGGGAACCGATGAATATGCATGTTACGTAGCAAAAAGGACTTTGCAGATTTTAAAAGTGGAAGATTATCTGGGATTACCCAGGTGGGCAAAATCTAATCACATGAGCCCTTAAAAGTGGAGATCTTTTCTGGTTCAAGGAAGAGAGGTACAGATGGGATGTCAGAGAAATTTGGAGCAAGAGGGACTCAGCCCTGCCACTGCTGGACGGGGCCACGTGGGAAGCATGAGAAGCAATGTGACAGCCTCTAGGAGCAAATAGCAGTCCCCACCCGACAGCCAGCAGGAAGTGGGGACCTCAGCCCAACAGCCACAAACAACTACATTCAGCCAATAACCTGAAAGAGCCTGAAAGTGAATCCTCCCCAGGACTTCCAGATAAGAATCCACCCTGGCTGACACCCTCGTTTTAGTCTTGTGAAACCTAAGTAGAAGACCTGCCTGAGCCCTTTTGTGTCCAGACTTCTGACCCCTGGAACTACGCACAATAAATAGGTGTTGTTTTAAGCTGCTAAAATTGCTGTAATCTGTTACAACAACGATAGAAAATGAATATGTTCTTAAACAGTTGAAACCGATATGTTAAGGTCTTTAAGTATCAAAGGTCTTATCTTGGGCTATATGACATCTACCGGAGATAAACCCTGAATCTTAGTGGCTTCATACCATATAGTTTCTCACTCATGTCATGGCCAAATAAGGTCAGTAGATTCTTCTGGAGGGCTCCTCTTGAAGAGTGAATCTCAAGTGTGAGGCTATCCATCATCTCCAGCATTCCTACATACTGCAGAGAAGAAACAGCAGAGTGTTCCGTCATGCTGGGGCATTTAAGGCCAGGCCTATAATGGTGACGTTGCTTCCTAGGGGAATATTTCTAAACCTCACTGGTTGGAAACCAGTCACCGGACTCCAACCTGCAGAGGAAAATGGGAAATTTGGGTTTTCTGTGTGTGCAGGAAGAAGAAATGTAGTTGGTGAGCACTGAGCCAATCTCTGCCACAGAATATTCTTTTTAGAATGTGGCTCTTTCATTAATTAGCAATCTCCCTTCATGAGGGAAGCAATGAAATATATATCTGTTATTGAATAAAGGAGTTAGTCTTCTTTTGGTTTGGTGGGAGACATTTACTTACCATCATTCTGATCATTCATGATTTCTTAATTCTTGGAAATGTCCCAGGGTATTCCATGTCCTCTGCTACCTTATCAGTGTTTAAATTGCTGCTGTGGTTCTTTGAACTCTGCTGAAGAGCGGTCTTGGCTTCCTTGTCCCTAAATGCTTCACATTTTTATTGATTTAAGTTTATTTATTGAGAGAGAGAGGGAGAGAGAGAGAGAGAACATGAACATGAGTGGTATAGGGGCAAAGAGAGAGGGAAAGAGAGAATCCTAAGCAGGCTCTGCACTGTCAGCACAAAGCATGAGATCATGACCTGAGCCCAAATCAAAAGTCAGATGCTCAACTGACTGAGCCACCCAGATGCCCCTTGCTTCACATTTTCAAAAGCTTGATTTAAAAGGCTTGTTTTAGGTGCACATCAAGATTTAGAGAAAAGTGCAGATGTTTCTTATATACTGTTAGGGTCTGTCTCCACACATGCACAGTGTCCTCCATTACCAATGTCCTCCACCAGAGTGAGAGATTTGTTACAGTCAATGAACCTACACTGATGCATTGTAATGACTCAAAGTTCACAGTTTACCTTAGGGTTCACTCTTGGTGTTCTACGTTCTATGGATGTGGACAAATGTATAATGGCAAGTATCCATCATGATAGTATCATACAAAGCTTCTTCACCGACTTAAAACTCCTCCATGCTCCACCTAGTTAGCTCCCACCCAACCACTAGCAACTACTGATCATTTTACCATCTCCACAGCTTTGCTTTTCCTAGATTTCAGAGAGTTGATCGTATATGATCAACCTGCCTTTTCAGATTGGCTTCTCCTACTTGGAAATATGCATCGAAGTTTCCTCCATGTCTTCTCATGACTTGGTAGCTTTTTAAAAAATAAGGGCCAAATGATATTCCTTTGTGTGGACGTACCGCAGTTTTACCATTTACCTATTGAAAAACATCTTGGTTGCTTTCAAATGTTGGCAGTTGTAAAGCTGCTGTAAACATCCATGCAGAGGTTTTGTGTGGACATGTGTTTACAATTCCTTTGGGTAAATACAAAGGAGCATGATTGCTGGGTAAAGAAATAAGCTATTCCCAACTTGATATATAAGTCAATGCAATCCCATACAAGTACCAAGCAAGTTATTTTGTTAATTCTAGAGTTTATGTGGAGAGGCAAGAGATCCAGGATGGTCAACACAATATTGAAAGAGAAGAACAAAGGTGAGGGACTGATGTTACCTGACTTGAAGACTTATTATAAAGCTACAGTGACCAAGGGGCACTTGGATGGCTCAGTCGGTTAAGTGTCTGACTTTGTCTCAGGTCATGATCTTGCAGTTCATGGGTTTGAGCTCCATGTCAGGCTCTGGGCTGACAGCTCAGAGCCTGGAGTCTGCTTCCGATTCTGTGTCTCCCTCTCTCTCTGCCCCTGCCCCATTCATGCTCTGTCTCTGTCTCTGTCTCTCTCTCTCTCAAATAAATAAACATTTTAAAAAATGCTTAAAAAAAAAGAGCTACAGTGACCAAGAGTTTGGCAAAAGAATAGACAGATCACTGGAACAGAATAGAGAGCCCCAGAAATAGACCTACATAAATGTAGTCAACTGGTCCTTGACAAAGGAGCAAAGGCAATAGTGTTTCAACCAATGGTGCTGGAACAATTAGATATTCACATGCAAATCATCATCACCATTATCATCATCATCATCATCATCAGACCTTACACCCTTCACAAAAATTAACTCAAAATGGATAATAGACCTAAATGTAAGAAGCAAAACTATAAACCCCTTGAAGATAACATACAAGATCTACATTACTGTGGGTATGGTGATACTTTTCTAGAGACAAAGCCAAAGGCATGATCCATGAAAGAAATACTTGATAGACTGAACTTTTTAAAAACTTCTCTGTGAAAGACACTGTCAAGGGAAAGAGAAGACAAGCCATGACTGGGGAAAATATCTGCAAAGACACATCTGATAAAGGATTGTTATCCAGAATATACAAAGAATTTGTAGACTTAGTAAGTAAAAGAAAATAGACCAAAGACTTTAACAGATCTCTCACCAAAGAAGATATGCAGACGGCGATAAGCACATGAAATGATGCTCCACATCATATGTCATCGGAAAATGAAAATTAAATCAACAGTGAGACACCACCACACACCTATTAGAATAGCCAAAATCCAGAACCCTGACAACATTAAATGTTGGTGAGGATGTGGAGGAACAGGAACTCTCACTGCTGGTGGGAATGCAAAAATGGTGCAGCTACTTTGCAAGACAGTTTGTATGTTTCTTACAAAACTAGACATACCTTTACCCGTATTTATTTTTATTTATATATTTTTAAAGATTTTATTTTTACATAATCTCTACACCCAACATGGGGCTTCTACAACCCCAAGATCAAGAGTCTCATGCTCTACCAATGGAGCCAGCCCTTGCCCCTATCCTTAGATATTTTTAAATGTTAGCCTTCACCAGTTGCTTTTTCCACAGGGTCCTCTCTGTGCTCGGAGCAGCTCTTTTTGCTTTCTTTCTCTGACTTTGTGCTGTGATGGTGGAGGGGAAAGACTGGGAGCAGGACACTCCCTGAAACCCTGCACCTCCCTCTTGTCCTGCTTTTGATGTGAAGGTAACAGTTTTGGGGCTAGTAGGACATAAATTAGCATCCAACACTGCAGAGAAGTCATCACTTCTGACAATTCCCGTTACTTTTCCTTCTTCACTCTATTCTGTTCCTCATGACATTGCCTAGGCTGTTTGTATATAATCCTTTATGCTTTCAAAAGATAGTCTACAGTAACACCAGAGAACCAGTGTGCCTGATCCTACCCTTCCTTGAGTTTTTAATAATTTAATAGATTTAAATTATTGTCCACTGTAGAGTTTCTGATCTTCAGCATTAATGATATGTTGAGTTGAGTAATTATTTATTGTGTGTGTGTGCGGGGGGGCAGGTTGGGGGGTGGTGTCCCATGCATGACAGGATGTTTTGCAGCATCCCTGGAGTCTATTAGATACCAAAAATAGTCCTGAGTGGTGAAACCAAAAATATCTCCAGATACTGCCAAATATTACCTGTAGGACAAAATCATCCCAAGTGGTGAACCACTGGTCTAGTGTAAAGCTCCCAGCCAGTTGGGCCTATTTCACTTGTCTTTAGGTCGTATTTTTTTTTTTTTTTCAACGTTTATTTATTTTTGGGACAGAGAGAGACAGAGCATGAACGGGGGAGGGGCAGAGAGAGAGGGAGACACAGAATCGGAAACAGGCTCCAGGCTCTGAGCCATCAGCCCAGAGCCCGACGCGGGGCTCGAACTCATGGACCGCGAGATCGTGACCTGGCTGAAGTCGGACGCTTAACTGACTGCGCCACCCAGGCGCCCCTGGGTCGTATTTTTAAGTGGACCACCATCCCCTTTTGAAGTGAGCCCATTCAAAGCAAAGCACATTCTAGCCTCAGTCAGTTTCACGATGAAGGCAAAAAATTGCGCTTTCTATGGGGAAGTCCTACTCGTGCTCAGCAGATTGGGACTCAGTGAAGCCTTTCTCCAATAATTAAACCAGCAGATTCAGCTGGAGCATTTGTAGTTGGTAGAAACCGTTTCCAACTCTGCTGTACTCACGGCCAGAAAGAGCTTGAGCAAACAAAGTCCCTTCCTGCCCATAGGACAGATTTCTGAAAGGCCTGCTGTGACATCTCTTCTCTTGTGCCTGTATGTCCCAAAGCGTGATCCTCACAGGCCTTAGTACACAAGATGGTCTTAGGCAGTACAATGGACACCGTTAAATTTCATGAGCTGTGTGCTTGTCTTAATAATATATCATACTTAATGGGGGGCACAACCACCACACCAAATTTATAGATTTTCTTTAAAATAAATATATGGGGCGCCTGGGTGGCGCAGTCGGTTAAGCGTCCGACTTCAGCCAGGTCACGATCTCGCGGTCCGGGAGTTCGAGCCCGCGTCGGGCTCTGGGCTGATGGCTCAGAGCCTGGAGCCTGTTTCCCATTCTGTGTCTCCCTCTTTCTCTGCCCCTCCCCCGTTCATGCTCTGTCTCTCTCTGTCCCAAAAATAAATAAACGTTGAAAAAAAAAATTAAAAAAAATAAAATAAAATAAATATATACAGGTATGTATGTAAGTACAAAATAAATATAAATATTTAATATTATATTTAAAAATAATATACTGTATTAAAATAATAAATATTAGCTAATATAATAATAATTAATTATATATTATCATATAGTTTATATTTCATATATAATATATTTTTATAGATATTAATAATAAATATTAATCAATATGATATTAATTATATATTATATATTAAATATATCACATTTCATTATATACTATATCTAATTAATGAACAACTAATAATATACTTAAATATTAATCAATATAATAAATACAATATATTTAATAATAAATACTAATATTTAATAAATACAAATATTTATTTAAAATAAATATCTGCAGGTATGTATGTCAGTACAAAAGATGATCCGACTTAAGGAAAGTATTAGGGCAGAGTATATGCATATGTGTACTTTCCTATGGCTCCTCTAACAAATTATCACAACCTAGTGACTGAAAACAACACAAATTTACTACCTTGCGATTCTGGAAGTCGGAAGTTCAAACTGGATCCTGTGGGATAAAATCGAGGTATTGGCAGAGCCGTGTTCCTTCTGGAGGCTCAAGGAGAATCCATTTCCCCACCGTTTCCAGCTTCTGGAGGCGCCCACGTTTCTTGTATTGTGGTCCTTTCCTCCATCTTCAACCGCATTGCTCTCCCTCTGCTTCTTTTATTTTTTCAATGTTTATTTATTTTTGAGAGAGAGAGAGAAAGAGAGCATGAGTGGGGAAGGGACAGAGAGAGAGGGAGACACAGAATCCGAAGCAGGCTCCCGGCTCTGAGCTGTCAGCACAGAGCCCGACACAGGGCTGGAACCCACGGAACGTGAGATCACGACCTGAGGCGAAGTCACATGCTTAACCGACTGAGCCACCCAACCTCTGCTTCTGACATCACTTCTCGTTTTTCTGACTGCCATCCTCTTGCCTCTGTCTTATTACAAACTGAAATCCTTAATTATTGCATCTGCAAATTCCCTTTTGCCATGTAAGGTAACATATTCACAAATTCTTGGGATTGTGGACATCTTTGTGGGCAAGGGCATTATTCAGAACATAACATATAAAGAAAAAGTTGTCAAGGTGATATGTGACTAAAATGAAAGACATTTGGGAAACCCCGTTTTAGTTCACTCTTCCTTTGTAGCAAATCACCCCAAACCTTAGTGGCTAAAGCATACTTACTATATCACTGTTTCTGTGGGTCAGGAATCTGGTAGCAGCTTTGTTGGGTTCTATCTCAAGGCTGCAACCAAGGTGTCAGCTGGGGCCACAGTCATCTTAAGGTCAACTGGGGTGGGATCTTCTTCCAAGCTCACTCATGCTTGTGGATGGGATTCAATTCCTTGTGGTTGAAGGGAGGTCTTAATTCCTACCAGCTGCTGGCTGGCAGTCTCCTTCCTTGCCACACAGGCCTGTCGATGGGCACCTGGTCACTTCTGTCTTTGTCAAAGTGATCAAGTAAAAGACTTGAGAGAACATGAGCAAGACAGAAATCTGCTTCTATAACCTGATTCCAGGTTGTGCTACATTTTCATCGTTAGCAGCATGTCTCTAGGTCCAGCCTGTGCTCTGTACGAGAGAGTTACCCAGGACATGAATCCAGATAGTAGGAACATTGGAAGTGACTTCAGAATCTGCCTCTGCACTTGTGTTAGGTCCTAATTTTTCTAACCCATCTGATATGAAACTCTGCACCATAGCTCCAAAGTGACCCTTTCCTTCAGGAATCTGAGAGTCCCCTCCTGTCTTTCCAGTGTCTCAGCTCTGAAGATCTATATTGGCATTGACCGTCTTGGTTTCCCTTGGGTCATGGGTCCTTTTCCCATGTAGCCTTCCCTGTTTCCAAATATCCCCCTTTGTGTCTCCACTAGATTCAATCATTGACGGTCTTTAAAAAATATTAATGTTCTCCATTGTTGAAGAAGCCTCATGTACAAGGAAAAAAACACATACACACATTTTCTTACATTAAATGAAACCCAACTCTGAGCTCCTGTTCTTTAGGGTGTTGGGAAATCAATCCCAGAAATGTTTTGGGCAGAAATAGAGCTTTCCACCTCCAATTAATGAATTCGATACTTAAGTATCTGTATCTTTATTGCCTTGTGTCTTTCTCTTCTTAACTTCCCACACCCCCGTTTCTCATAACCTTTTTGGATTTTATTCTGACCATCAAGGGTTTTTTAAAAATGCATGTTCTACAAACTGGTTAATCTATGTTCTGATTTGTGTGGAGTCTAAAATAGTCAAAGGATAAAAAAAAAAATTAAATAAAATAGTCAAAGGAGTCTGGCTTTTTTATGAAACCAGATGGTAAAAAGGATTGGAGGATGTTCCTTACAAAGTGTGAGGGTCAGTTAATGTCTGCCTCTGTCTATTATGATGCACTGGAGATAGCCCTCATGAATTTAATTTGGTGACCTTTTGCAGCTGCCAGGCCTCAATAATTTTTACCTGTTTTGATATTCCCCCAAATTGCTGAGGACATTAGAACATAAAGAGCTAGTGAATATGCATAAATCTGTGGGATCTTGAGCAGTGGTTTATGAGGGTGTAGGAGTATGGAAGGCAGGTCGTGTCCTCTGCCCCCTGGAGGGATCACATTTTTTGGAGATAAAATGAGTTTGAACATAAACAGTGCTTCCCCCCCCCCATTTGCTTTGATTCATATTTACTACTAATAACTGATTATCCTGAAAATTCAAAAAGCTTTAAAAGAAGAGTACACAATGTTTTCCATTTATCAAAGGGGAACACGGGTCTAAAAACTAATTGTGAATCTCTGTTCTTGCTAGTGGTCTTTGAGTTCAAACCTAGGCACACGTCAAGCTCCTTGACGTGGGGCAGTGGGGTAGGGGGGACAGCTACCAAAATGGCAGAACCATTCTACAACCTTCTTCATGATTTTCTATCTTCAGCGCCCCCAGGAAGAATTTCATATTTCAAAACTATTAAATTTCCCTCAATATAAAAGTAATGTAGAAATTAGTGTGAGGAAGGCAAAGAAAACATTGCATTTTTATTGCACTCTAAATATTTTACAATTTTTTAATAATCTTGTAGAATGGTTCCATAGATCATTTTATAAAAATGACTTTCCTGGCAAATTTCAAATCAAGATGGGAGTGTCTTATTTGCAAAATGATAATTTGTACCTAGACTACTCTACTGTGTTAAGCAGCCCTAGTAAAAAATAATATTACAGTTTTATACTAATAAATGTTGTTTTTACCTGAGTAAGACATTAACAAAACTGAAAGAGGCCTGCCCTGGAATGGAAATACTATTTTCTTGAAAGAGTGACTTCTTAGTTTTTTGCTCAGCAGAGTATATATTATACCCAGATCATTGGCCAAGTTTACTGATTAAATCATCTTGAGCTTCCTCAACATTCCTCAACATTTGTCAAAAGACAAAACAGCACCAGCAGGTGCCTGTGTGGCTCAGTTGGTTGAGCATCAGACTTCGGATCAGGTCACGATCTCATGGCTCATGGGTTCGAGTCCTGCGTCAGGCTCTGTGCTGACAGCTCAGAGCCTGCAGCCTTCTTTGGATTTTGTGTCTCCCTCTCTCTCTGCTCCTCCCCCTCTCATGCTCTATCTCTCTCTCAAAAAATAAATAAGCATTAAAAAATTCAAAAGACAAAGCAACAGCATAAACAACAATAATAACACAAGAAATGAGAATCTTTTTAGAAAACAATCAAGATCTGGTGCCTTAAGGGAAACTGTTCCATTTGGAAATTGAGATAATCAGTTCTCCAATGTTCACATTGTATTGGAGGAAGTTTGTACATGTGAATAACCCCAGTTGGAGATGGTCTGCAACATTCTTGGGGGAGATGACATTTTGTTGTCTAAGGACAGTAGATACTGATGCTGCTCATTCAAGGACATCCACTGGAGTCAACGGAGAAGGACTATAAACCAGACATGCCCTAGTATCCCAAGTATCCCAAACTTCCTACTGACTTCTTCCCTTGCTTGCCCTCCCTTTCTTTTAGTGTTCATTTTTAAATTTTATTTTGTGTTATTTTATCTAATCTAATAATCTAATCTAATCTAATTGAACTCTATTTGTTTATTTATTTATTTTAAAGTTTATTTATTTATTTTGAGAGAGACAGAGACAGCAGGAGTAGGGAAGAGGCAGAGACAGAGGGAAATAGAGAATCCCAAGAAGGCTCCATGCTGTCAGAGTGGAGCCTGATGCGGGGCTCAAACCCATGAAACCTTGAGGTCATGACCTGAGCCGAAACCAAGAGTCAGACACTTAACTGACTGAGCCACCCAGGTGCCACAATTTAACTCTATTTTAGCCTAATTTCTTCTCCCTTCCCTGCCACATCTTCTTCAGCCTGGAAGCTTTGGTTAACATATTACAAAGTTTGCAAACATGGGTTTTTGGGGTCGTGCCAGGGATACCCACCATGAAAACAGAAAAATAGGCACTATCTCCCACCTGCAAGTTCCCACTCATGACACCAATTGCTGCCTATGCTTAATGCTTCAAGAGCATATACACAACCTTCCCTATCCTATGATAGCCTGGCCTTGCTTTGATGGAGAGTCATGGGTCTTCATTGCTCCCTGAGGTGCAGAAGCTGAGTAAAGATTTTAACCTCAATATGAATCACTCAGATCAGTTTTTTCAATACCAACATTTCTCCTTTCCATTCTCTGATCTCAGTTATAGATCTGCAACCTAGTATCCTTTAATGGGTATGTAGTTTAGAAATAAATATGACCATGGAGCAAGAAAATATGACTATGATGTCTTTTCTCAAAAAACAATTTAGTTCCATCTATTGATTTTCTTAGTCATCTAAAAATTAATATATCAATGTCACATTTCATTCTTAACTTTGACATTTCCTTTCTAGTTCAGTCTCCAATGTATCTTTCCTGAGTTACCTACTGTTTTTGCTTCCAAATCACCTCAATCATATGTGTTATCCCCCCAGTATAATTATTTTATTCTTTGCTAAGTTTCTTATTTATGTGAAAAAAATAAAATGGAGTCAGTATGAACTCTTCCACTACAAATAGGTCAAATCATGTTTCAAAATGAATTCAAACACATCAGACTTCAATGTTGCAGTAATTATTGCCATTTATTTCTATGATTATTTATGTGTTGTACTCCTCCCTTCCTGAGGGAAGAGACCATAGTATTTATCTTTGCATCTTCAGTATTTAACATTCCACAGGCATTTTATTAAATGAATAGCTAAAAGTCACATCTGAAATGACTATGAGGACTTTCTTACAGAAGAATCAGGGTTAACAGCTCTGATTCCAAAAGGATAATATTTATTCCATGCTTACTATATGTTAAATACATCTTCAAGTTCTTTACATGAATCAGTTCATTAAGCTACCAACAAACTCATGAGGTAAGTCCATAATTATCCCATGTACTGATTGGTAAGTCACAGCTAGTAAGTGGCAGAGCCACAATTAATTTGGATCTTAACTGCTATGCTCTATTGTTTCTAAATAAGACTGGAAATGCTTGTTTCCATTCTATGGTAGCAAGCTCTGACCTAAGGGTATCCCATACTCAAAGGGAAATTCATCTGGAGTATTTATGTGTAGATTCAAGTATCTGACATCTGACCCTCTCCAAATTTCAGAAGCATCTTGAGTTTTTCTCTTTTATGAAGGAGAGGGGAAGACAGGGGGAGAGACAGCGAGACACAGAGACAGAGACAGAGGGAGAATATATTTGTTTGTGTCTCTAATATACACATTCAGATACCGTCTACGTTGGATATCCAGTCCATTGTCACAAAGTCCTTTCCATTGGGTGAAGTAGTGACTTCACTGGATTTATATTTTAAAAGGATCCTCTGTTTCCTTCTGTGTGTGGGAGGGAACAAAGGCAGTACCAGTTGGTAGGCCTTTTCAGTCACCCAAGGGAGAGATTCTGATGGTTTGGCCAGAATGCAATCAGGTGGTGGAGTGGATGGAGTATGGATGTAATTTGAACTAGCAGGATTCAATATAGGACATAAGAAAAATCTTGTGTGCCTGTGTGTGTGTGTGTGTGTGTGTGTGCCTGCACTAAAGTAGCTGGGAGTTATCACTTACTGATATGGGATGACAACAGGAGGCACAGATTTGGGGGGGGAAAGAACAGGAGCTCGATTTTTACATGTTAAATTTGAAATCCCTACTAAATAAGCAAGTGGACATTTTGAGTAGACAGCTGGATATAAGTATCTGTTCCAGGGTAAAAAGTCTAGGCCAGAAATGTAATTTAGGTAATGCATAGATTACATTTAAGGCTCTGAGATTTGATGATGTCCCATTGGGAATGGCTATAGGGAATGGGTTTGCAGACTGAGTGCTGGAGTCCACTAATATTAGACGGAAGGGAGATAATGCGTCATCCACAAGGACAATGAGGACTAGCGGCTGGGAAAGAAGGAAGGAAAACAGGAACAATGAACTCTGGAACTCAAGTGAAGGATGGATTTCAGGGAGGATGAAATGATCTACAGATGAGATTCTACCTTCCTAGCTTGCTCTGGAGGGAGGTCATTGTATTGAAAACATATGCTAGGAAAGAAACGATCAAGACTTTAGAGGGTCTCTTTCACAGTTAGGTTATTTTCCTATAAAAGGGAAATGATCTTTGGTGGCAATCCAGTAAAGAGTCTAACATATGGTAAGAGCTAGCGGTCTTTCTGGTTCTTAACAGAGAGACATGTACAACTACAAATAGGTCTCTGGCCATCACTATAATCAGGACTATAAGTATTACTTTATCTGTGTCCATATCTCTATGGAGAAATGCAAACTCTTTGCCACTGGGAATGGTATAGGAAACTTTTGTCAGAGTTTGAATATGGTAAGTAACGAATAACATACAGGCCTCTTCTGATGACCCATGATACATTCCCTAGGATATTTTCTAGGGCACATAATTCAAGCCTAGACTATCACGCATTAATTCATTTTAGCAATTTCCCTTCTGTCTAGCAACAGACCTGTCTTAATGTACGTGAGTGAAGGAGCTCTCACAGGATGGATAAAGATTAATTTAAATTTTGGTTTAAGCTGTCTAGGTAGATAGTGCTTAATGAAAGGAGGCTTGGTAAGTATTGGTTGAATTTCATTGCCTGAAAAGCATTAAAGAAAAGGTGAGGATTATACCAGCCATGTAAGTGAAATGTCTTCTTCTGTACCTTAATGTGGAAAAGAAACAAGTTGGAAGATCGTTAATCAAAACTCCATCATCATTCATGATGTTTTCCAGACGTGTCAAAATGTTTTTCTTACCAATTTTTTTTTCTTGAAGTGATGAATGCACTTTTTTCTTATAAAAAATAACATTAAAAATCACTGAGTTAAGTTTTAGGGGCACCTGGGTGGTTCAGTCGGTTGAGCGTCCGACTTCAGCTCAGGTCATGACCTCATGGTCGGTGGGTTCAAGCCCCGCATCGGGCTCTCTGCTGACAGCTCGGAGCCAGGATCCTGCTTTGGATTCTGTGTCTCCTTCTCTCTGCCCCTCCCGAACCTGCACTCTGTCTCTTAATAACGAATAAATGTTAAAAAATAAAAAAAGATCACTGAGTGTTTTATTTTTTTTTTTCAACGTTTATTTATTTTTGGGACAGAGAGAGACAGAGCATGAACGGGGGAGGGGCAGAGAGAGAGGGAGACACAGAATCAGAAACAGGCTCCAGGCTCTGAGCCATCAGCCCAGAGCCCGACGCGGGGCTGGAACTCCCTGGACCGCGAGATGGTGACCTGGCTGAAGTCGGACGCTTAACCGACTGCGCCACCCAGGCGCCCCTTTTCTTTTCTTTTTTTAATTTATTATTATTTTTTTTTTTCACTGTTTTAAATGGCAGTGTGGAATAGAAAAAACTTCCCAGGTCCTTAGGCACAACCGATTTTCAATTTTGTACAAAGAAGTCTTTCACACCCTGACGCTCAGAAAATGAATGATTCCACAGAGCACATAGAATCGTGCCGTAGGGCTGCGTGAAGCTCCTTGGAACTTGTAACCAACCCAAACATTTTTATCAGCTCCATAACAATACACAAGTCAATAATAAAGGGGTGATTCAGTAGTCAATCCAAATCCAAATGACAGTGGCCTTCAAAACAAACAGCCCAATCAAAGTGACATGGATGCTGCTTCGAAACAATAAATATTAGCTCTGTCACTGCTTAACTGCATCAAAGTGCCATTTTCTCTCTGGCTGTCACCTCAGAAAACCTCCGGAAGAAGGAGAGAAAAACACCTCAACAGATACATTTTTCCTTGCAGCTGTAGGTTCACATTGCCTTGAACTTCAGCTTGGTTCCTGCTTGTACTTCCGTGGACACTCATCATGATGGAATCTAGTTATTCTAAACTTCAAGGGGGGTTTTGCACTTCTCCACTATTTCATTTTGATTATCCACATCTGTACAGGTAAAGGGTGGAGTGTATCCTGAAAACTCAAAGGAATACCTTGTTTACTTCTATTCCACAATTAGAGTCTTGTCTAATCTTGACCTCCAAGTTTGGGGAGGACATTTAAAAAAATTTTCCCCCATTTTTTTAAAACTTCAATAAAGATCAATTACAAATGCATGAGTAACGTTAATCGCTGGCCAGCCTCTGGGGTGACTAGTTTATCACTAAGAAAATTATATAAAAATAAACATATGAGATTAAAAATGAAAAGAAGTATATTGTGATATAGATATAGATATAGATATAGATATGTATTTTGGGGTGGCATAAACTACTTAAATTTTTTTTTTAATGTTTATTTATTTTTGGAGGAGAGAGAGAGGCAGAGTGTGAGCTGGTGGGGAGGGAGTAGAGAGGAAGACACAGAATCTGAAGCAGGCTCCCGGCTCTGAGCTGTCAGCACAGAGCCTGATGCAGGGCTCAAACTCATGAGCCAGGAGATCATGACCTGAGCTGAAGTCGGATGCCCAACCGACTGAGCCACCCAGGAGCCCTATAAACTGCTATCTTTTGTGAGTTAAGCCTTGATGGTCTTAGACTGTAGCTCTCCCAAGTTTATTTTTAACATTTTTGAAGGAAATAATTCACCCATATTCTCCATTTCTAAATCATCATGGCTAAATACCTGCTGTAATTTAGAAATGCTAGTTTCAGTTTTACAGAATATATTCCTTCCTTTCCGTTACCCCCAGATTCCTTCAGTCCCTCATCAGACATCCATTTACTTCTTTCGTCACCTATGTTGGACAATGTTTTAATTCCTAGGGATATGAAATGTCTCAAATATGTTGTCTGCTTTGTAGTTAGGATTTAAAGGGAGTCAGACCTGTGAACAACCCCTTATAGAACTGGGCAAAATAAAATATGTTCTTAAAAGAATATAAGCAGTAAAGAAGAAGAAGAAAGAAGAAATGAATTTTGATTACCTTCCTTGTGGTGGGATACAACAATAGTCAAGACAATTTTTTATAGTTTTCTCCACCAGGGTAGAAACAGAGTCCTTTGTCCTGGCAACTGGCTCTTTTAGCAAGAGTTACCCACAGGGAAAATATTCAATTTTCCCGACTCTAGTTACTTTATTAAAAAACAAAAACAAAAAAACCCCAAAACACTCTAACTCACGTCAAGTACCTGGTTGACTTTTGAAGCTTGAATCTTCTAAATCCTTTTAGACTTGCAGTTACAACAGAAACACAAGCAACAAACATTTCACAGATAAACAAAACCCGATCATCAGAGGGTCTGGTGTGGTGACAGTTTGGCTTCCAGGAGAAATTGGAATGCCATGCCGGATGTGGGTTGTCCCCTGGCTCCCAGACAGGGAAGACGTCATAGAAGTGCCTGACATCTTTCTCTTTCATTGACGGCTATTCAATGTATTTGTTATGGAATGGATTTTGTTGTCAGAGAACTTGTTATAAATCTGTTCTGTGAACTTATTTTAGAGTAAGGAGAAGAAATGCTAAGCATTAAGATTCAATTCTCATACATCTTAGAACCGGAAAATATTAATATACAATAATTGCAGATGTTGACAACTGCCTTTTTCCTAAGTTTTGATTGCCTCTTGCTTTTATCTTTGGACTTTTATCAGACAACCTAGTCAGCCCCTAACCAACTGCTCAAACAAGATTTGACTTTAGACTGTTCTTAAAAAAAAAAAACAACACCCAGATCCTTAGTGTCTAGAGTCAGACCTGCATTGTAATGCAATTTCTACCCCCAATGGAGTAAAGAGCCTCAGGGTATGCAACATGCATGGTAACATTTAATATTAACGTCAATCACAGAGCAAAGATGATGATGTGGGTAAATCCTCTCTGACTTTAGTTCCTCTCTAATTATGTTCCCCTGGACTCCAAGCCATCCTTGAGATGAGACACCATTGAAATGGGAGAGGTACCCATGTTTCAAACCAACAATATAATTACATAGAAAGCTTTCCCAATGATAAGACTTACTGCCAATCCTAAAGAGCTTTATAATCTTTAAATTATGTGTTTATTCTGGAAAATACATAAACTGAATGGTGACTTTTGGAACAGGAGATTGTAGCAACGTAAAGATGGTGGGAATGCAAATTGGGAAATTTTAGAAAGCCTAAATTCCTTAATCAAATGGACAATGCCATTCAGAGATTATAAATGTCCTACACTGTTACTGGCAGTACAAAGGGTTGTTTGGAACGGTTGTAAAACCAGGATTATTCTGCATGTGGTCCCACTGTCCACCTTCAAGCCACCTAATTTAAAATGAAAATCCAAGCAGAATACAACTGGCAAAATGCAGTTTTCTGACAATACAAACAAATAAAATTTAGACTTAACTTAGGGAAAGAAAAACAACAATGTAAGGTAAGGAAGGGCAACTTATTTGAAGGGAAAGCCAGAGTTTAGAGTGTCTACTAAACCCCACCGTGGTCAATTTTCTCTGGTATAAATGCTAAATTGGTGGGAAGGATTGGCTTCAGAACACTGGTGTTAGTGACGAACACCAGATGATATGTGGTTAATTAAACACTTCCTTCTTGCAGACTTTCACATTATTTGTTCTCACATAGACCAATGCTGTAGTATCATTTTCCTGCTTAAAAGATAAGCAGAGGGGCTTTAATGGTATCGATAAGTAGCCCAAGCCCTATGATTCATGATGAATAAAGACAAAAGTCAAAGCTAGGTGTTTCCTTCCAACTCTGTACTCTTTTGTCTCACCCCTAAGACCACTGAGTGTCTGCTACAATCCTAGAAGAGCTCTGGATAGAGGCACAGATAAATCTCCTTGGGATAGGTCAAGATGTACAAGTCGGGGCAGGGCGGGCAGAGAGAGAGGGGGAGAGACAGAATCTCAAGCAGGCTCCTCCCTGTCAGTGCAGAGCCAGATGCGGGACTTGAACTCATGAACCATGAGATCATGACCTGAGCTGAAATCAAGAGTCAGACGTTCAACCAGCTGAGCCACCCAGGCTCCCCTATCTACCAACCTTCTTAAATGAGATTTGGGGGAGGGCAGGAAATGATTTGATATTAGTCTAGTTTTTAGGGAAGAAACATCACTGTGTGTGTTGAGCCAGTAATACATTAAAATGCAGATTTACTTCTCAAAATGAAATATACCAAGTGGAACTATAGTGAGATCCTAGTTGTAGTTATTAATAAGATGGTAAGAAATCGCATGATTGTTTAGCAAGTAAAATAGTAGAACGCTTTTCCTGTGCCCTAAGAACATTTAGAGGCATTTGTGGTTTCCTGGCTGCTCAGTATCTACTTTCACACACTACTCCTGCCTCCCACATTTGGATGGAATCACTTATGGCGCAACTTCCTTTTGGAGAACTATTGGTGTAATTGGCAATAAAGATATCCTGATCTTCCTTAGACTTCCATGACCCTAGCTTGGGCTCTTGGGCTCTTTCCCCACAGATATGGAGTCTTGAATGGAACCTGACAAGGATGGAGAAAACAAATAATGGAACTCATCTGCCCAGTAGTCCTTGCCCAGATGTGATGACCGATGAATATGTTTTACCTGGACACCAGTTGTACCATTTCCCACCCCTTTCAGGCCGGGTCCCCCAGTTCTTTAATGAATTTGATCATGTCCTACCTTAAGTTTACAATCCTATGATGGAGACAGCAAGGGCCACTTCAGCTCAACTGCTACCAGTTCCAAAAAGCCATCCTTGACTGTCCCCTCTGGAGTAGCTGCCTCACCCCAGTCTGGCAGGTCTTACTATCTGACCTTGTCTTGTTTACTGTGTATCTTCATAATATGTTTGAGTTGTTAGGCCTCGTAGAGTTTTCTGCCAGTCCCAGCAGGGTAGGCCACGGAGGATGTGTTGCACAGGCCTGAGAGCAGAAAACAAGGGGATGCAAGGACATCCAGAGGCTGTGAAGAGGCCTCACAGTCAGGAGGAGGAGAATGAAGCAGAGCTCCGTGGCCCAGCATAGAAAAGCCAGATGGGAACAAGGGTGTGGTGAACAAACACCAAGGCAAAGGGAAGAAAGTACAGAACTAGACCCCTGTCTTGCTCTTGAGCTGCTGCTTCAATATGAGATGTGTCCCCTTGTAGAGATAAGACATGCTTGGAGAAAGATTTTTTTTTGTATACTTGTGTTTGTAGACTGAGATTCGTATACCATAAACATAACTGTGAATGCCTCACGCAATATACATATAAAATGTGAAACAAGTTTCTAGTATTCCTGTCCCTAGCACTATCAGCCATTCCTGTAATTGTATCCATACGGAGATCTACAGATATAAGTACGTACTTAGATATGGACAAAGTCACATCTCTAGATAGAGCTATAGACACCTTTGAATAGAAGAATCGATATCACCATATGTATTGTTCAGCATCAATTTTTAGACATTAGGAAATAGCCTTCTTGAATTGGAGAAAATGGAACATATCTGTCATTGGCTGGTTGACAGCTGACAATCTCAATTAGGAGTAGCACGTGTATTTTCTTTTTCCATATAGAAAAGAGTTTTGAAACTTCAGAGCCAAATGGCTTGCTGTGATCAGCAGGCCACCAGGGTTAAGAGGAATTGTTCCTATACAAGTGGGTTCTTTGACGAGAAGAATGAACTTCAATTGGCAAACTCACGAAAAATCAAAGATGTTTAGTGCATGACTTTGGAAATTAAAATTATGTTCTAGAGGTTTATTCTGTGATTAATTACAATTAGAGAGCTCTAAACCAAAACAGAGTAATTAAAATATCCAAAGATCTTTTGGTGTGAGGAGCCAGAAAAAAATACTTTATCATTATTATTTTTTCCTCTGAAGAACTATCTGCTGAAGTTATCTAAGTTCTTTTCTTTTAAGTTTATTTATTTATTTTGAGAGAGAATGAAATGGGTGGGGTAGAGAGAGAGAGAGAGAGAGAGACAGAGAGAGAGAATCCCAAGCATGCTACATGCTAACAGCGCAGAGCCCAATGCTGGGTTCAGACCCACCAACTGCGCAAGATCATGACCTGAGCCCAAGTTGGACACTTAACCGACTGAGCCACCCAGGTGCCCCAACGGCTGAAATTATCTAAACCTCAGGTGTACCTTGAGATATATACACAGCTCATTTCTTTCAATGGTAAAGTACCAGGTTTTCAAAAGTTTACCCAATCCTTTCAGAGAGGCTGTGCCTGCCAAAGAAATGTCTGAGAGTATCATCAGAGTTAATAATGTAATTATCCCAATGTTTATTTGGCCAGAATTTTTAGATTATCCCTTATGTTATTTTTTTCATGACTAAATGAAATTAAGTCAGGGAGCATTTCTTTTTTTTTTTTTTTAATTTTTAATGTTCATTTATTTTAGAGAGACAGAGTGTGAGCAGGGGAGGGACAGAGGGAGAGAGAGAGAGAGAGGGAGACACAGACTCCAAAGCAGGCTCCAGGCTCTATGCTGACAGCTCAGAGCTCAGACTCATGAACCATGAGATCATGACTTGAGCCAAAGTCGGACGCTCACCCGACAGAGCCACCCAGGAGCCCCAGGGGTATTTATTTTCTTGAATACGGGTTTTGTTGAAGAGTTTGGGTCCCGTCTCTACCCTAGGTGTAATTATTTGCTTTGAGTGTGTTTACATAAAAGCAACATGTAGCGAGTATGAATGTTTGTCTTAGTTGCTATAACTAAGTTGCTCTAAGTTGCTGCCTGTATGTTTGTCTCCAGCTGCTATAACAAACACCACAGACTGAATAGTTTATAAACAACAGAAATTTACTCCCTATGGCTCTGGAGGCTACGGAGTCCAAGATCAAGGAGCTGGCAGATTCAGAGTCTAGTGAAAGCCCACTTCCTCCTAGACAACCATATCTTTGCTATAACCTCACATGGTGGGAGGGGCTAGGGAGCTTTCTTGGGCTACTTTTATAAGGGCTTTCATCCTAAAGTCCTCACCTCCTAATACCATCACCTTAGGGGTTAGGTTTCTACATGTGAATTTTGAGGAGACACAAACATTCAGCTCATAGCAGTGTGTGCACATACATGCACATAAATAAATGTCCTATTTTTATGAAGCTAGATATTTATATGAATGCATAATGATGATGAATACTTAATTGACATGCTAAAATCCATTTCTACTCTGTATGGTGGTAAAATTAGCGTTAGTGTATGTTATTACAATTAGCCAGGTTTCGAAGGATCTAGCCGATAGCTTATTCAGCCTACAATATGTGAATACGAAGGCAAGATCGAAGAAGTTTAAAATGTACATTTTCCATTTTTGTATTGGGGAGGACACAGATTTGATATATTTTCTCCTTCTCCTTCATAACCTAAGGGGTAATCAGTAATGGCACAGAAGCACCCAGGGATGCTGATGGGGAAGTAACGGGAAAGAGAGTGATTGCTGAACTCACAATTCATCTGAAGTCCTGGGGGACAAGAGCACAGAGCGCAATGGAAAACACACCGCTGACCTAATCTTAGAGACTGCTAAAAGAAGTAAGAGTTACAAGGCAATGAAGAGACAGCACTGAATGTCCCTCTGGAGCAGAGACACAAGACTAATTACTGAAGGAGGTGTCTTTCAGGCCGCCAAGGCCAAGGACTGGCAGCTGTAAAGCTAGAAGGACTCAACAAGTGTCAGCTTGGTTGTCCCAGAGCATTGTACCTTGGATGGAGTGACTGAGCTTAATGATCTCACAAAGAACTTAGTCTTTCAGAGTTTCCTTCGGCCTTTAGAAAAAAAAAATATAAGATTCCTAATTCAGGGAGTCAATCTGGGAGCATTTATTGAGTCAACTACAAAGAGTTTAGCGTGCTGATAAGCAGAATGGTGGTATGAAGAAACATAAAAAAATATATGGTCAGTTCTGAGGACTCTTTTCCATTTTTTTGAAGTCCGACTGCAGATTGGTTTTAAGCCTCACCTGCCCCTCCTTCCTGTGCACCCACATCTGTACAGGCTGGTAAGAAAGCCTGATCATCTCTCCTTTGGCATCAGCGGGACATTCAAAGCATTCAAGCCTCTCTCTGTGAGGAAGCTCTCACCCTGGCCTCACCCTTAACCATAATAAAGACCCAGGCCAGTCTCCTTTCTTTTTTTTTCAAATTTCCAACCCAGTTGGGATGCCTACCCTGCTCCCCCAGAGATCTCAGTTACACAAGTAATGAATCTTTTCCTACCCTCTTGGTATATGTGTGTGTCATCATCAACCTCCACATCTGAACCAAACCTTGGGTGGGTCTATCCTGATTTTGAAATGTGTCTATGAGATGGTGATTACCCTTAGGGAGCTTATAAGGAAATGGGAGACATATCACCTGTATTGTCAACATTCTGTAGAACAACCTACCAGTACACGTAAGCCTTTAATAAATGCTCTTGAGAAATGACAATATTTGCCTTTATTAATATCCTGTGACCATATCAGCACATGAATAATCAACTGATTTTTTTTTTATCTCCTACACAGAAGGAGGTGTAAAGATGAAAGTGTCCTTCTCTGAAAGTGAAACCATCCCTTCCTTTTCGGGGAGTAGAGATCATGCCAAATTTCCTTATCCTGAAGAAGGGATTGACATTTTCCAGAGGTTTGAAGTCATATACTCATGAACTAATGATGGGCTCCCTTAGTAAATGATGGTGTGATGGATAAATAGGTAGGAGGCAGAAAGTTCTGGAAAACTAGAAGAGATGAGAAGACAAGAGGGGCATTAACCCAGAGTGTCATAGGATGAGAGTCTACCCAGTTCAAAGGTCACTACCTAGCAGGTGCCAGGCAAGTGAACCAAAACCAAATCCCAAGCCAAAACCAAACCAAAAACTACTGTGAAGGATGCTATTTAAGTTCTTGGGGCCTATTCCTTTCAGCCCAGCATCCTGTTCTTCCTCTGAGTGGAGACAACTCCACTTGCCTCAAGCATCCCAATGGTTGACTCAGAAGCAATGGCCGTTGTATAAAAGGCGCTTCATAACAGTACCTCTACAAAGATAAGTATGTGGTCAAAGAGGACCACTGCGCATGCAACATAATACAGCAGAGGCGACCCCAAATCTTTGCGTAGCAGGTTAAGAAACATAGTGGTCTACCTTGAGCTAGGAGAGTGCAAAGCAGACGCTGCTGGTATAGCTCTAATTAATAATTAAACCACATTTTACGAGGCATTGATGTCTTAGCATAGACAAAGAGAAAGAGAAAAAAAATCTAGTTCCTCAGAAAAGAAGTTTGAGGAATATTATGGAAAGTAGGGTTGAAGACAAAGATGAGAGAGTTTTATGGAGGTGGGCCTATCATTAGGGACGGCAAAGGACTAGAATGTGCCAAAAGGAAAAGGATTGTAATGATCATAGCCTAAGGAAATGGTGTGGATTTGGAATCAGAAGGAAGTAGGTATGATAAAGGACAGAAAGGGTCAAGAAACCAAGGAGAGGAAATTGGAGTCGGTATGCCTGCCCAAAGGCATAAGGGAAACCCAGAAGATTATTATTTGTATTTATTTATGTTTGCAGAATATATACCATTATTTCAGGGATTTGGGTTCCGTTTAGTGTATTCCATGAGCCGAAAATATGTTCATGTACCAACTGAGAATAAGTCCTTAATAAAACCTGTGTCATGTGAGAGTCTAAGTTATTTGTCAGGTAAACTTTGGCTATATTTCACATCTGCATCGTCATACAGAGTCTGGTTTGAATTTATAAAAAAAAGAGATTTGCTTCAACTTGAAAATGTTTTATGTGGGACAAATTCCAGAAGGTACTGGGGATCTACCAGAAGTCTGTACGTTTTTATCTCAAGCAAGATGGACAGGGGTGTGGAATCTGACATTTTACTGACTTCAGGCTAGGAATCTAAAACCAGAGCAGCTAATAGAACCCAAGACATTTTTTGTGGTCAACGCAAGCCAAAGCACCTGCAGAACTCTTCTTTATGGACTCTTCCCAAGCCAGGACACCTGGGGATATAAGAGGAAAAAGAATATATGCCTGTACCGAAAGGAAGTTCGCAATAAAAAACTGCGTGAGGATTTGACCCGCCGTGAGGAACAGTCAACAGATAACGAAGGGGAGATTTTGCACCCCCATAAAACATAAGATACTAAATTCAGAAGGATCTAAAAAATACATGTTAAAAATGATGTTATTCTATTTATTGGAGGTTCAAACGGACGCAAACTAATGTGTAGGGCAAGAAGTCAGGGTAAAGGTTATCTGATTGGGGGCAAGGAGAGAGATACACAATGGAGGCTTTTGGGAGGCTGGTAAGTTTCCACTACTTGGTACGAGCACTGGTTCCTGTGGTTCTTTTTAATACTATTATTTGCAAAAAGAAGCATTGCGCTACATAATTATGATTTGTGCTAATTCTCTATGGTTTTATACATCGATAAAATAGTTTATTTTTAAGAAAAAGGTACATGGGCAAAAAGGAATTTTCAAATACACTCAAGTTAAGAAAGTTGACTTGCTCAAGATGCACCTCCAGGAGAACTAGTAAGCAGTGTGCAGCACTTTGGTGAGAAGGAATCAGAATCCATAAAGTTCGTACCATTTGCACACCTTCACCCAACTCCACACACCACCCCTCACCTCTGGCAACCGCGGATTTGATCTCTTTTTCTGAGTTTGGCTTTTTTTTTTTAGATTCCACACCTAAGTGAGATCCTGCAGTATGTGTCTTTCTCTCTCTGACTTATTTCACTTAGCATAATGCCCTCAAGGTCCCTGTATGTTCTTGCAAATGGCAGGACTTCCTTCTGTTTTGTAGTTGAAGAGCATTCCATTGTCTCTACACATCACATTTTCTCTATCTAGTCATCTGTTGATGGATACTTAGGCTATTCTATTTGTAGTGTTTTGAGGAACCTCGTACCTAATGAGTTTCTGACCTGTCTTGATCCCTTTGTTTTTCAGGAGGTACAGAACGAACAAGCAGACCTGGTTCAACCCTGACACTATTGTATACATTTGACATTTATCGAGCACATACTATGTCCCAGGCACAAAATGTGGACACTTAAACTGTCTTTGTCTCAGTTTCTTCAAGTAACAGTAGATTCAATGAAGGCAGGATTTGCACTTTCCCCAGATACCTGAACGGCATTCAACATGCAGTAGTCCCTCAAAATATAGACTAAATGCAAAGGCTATGCCTCATACGTTATTGCCAAGATTACATAAAATAAGACAAGTACAACTTTTAATGTAGCAAATAGAAAAAGCTCAAAAATATCAATGACGTTTCTTACTTCTGGGGAAGATGTAGTCCAAGAAGTTTGACTGGCATTCTTTTCATATTTTCCATTTCCCCCAACAGATTAAATAAACGAATTGCTTTTTTAAGGTATAGTCACGCAGATATAGTTAATCAGATTGGAGAAAAATAGTATCAGCTAAAACAGATTAAAAAAAGAAAGTCATCGTCTCCTGGGTCACCTTTTCAAACCCCACACTGAAAACCTGTAATCTGCCTACAAAAGTTCACTGTAATGCACGAGAGGGTAAAGTGATAGAGTTTTCTGCTGCCTCTGGAGCAAGATATATGTGCTGCAGGTATCAGTTCAGCCACGGAGAATAATTTAATCATACTTGTAAATGACACTCCCACAAAAGGTCATCAGATCTATCAGGCCCTCATCAACTTAGGACAATTAGACTCGCTTTATCGATGTTGGAAAGTGATACAGTGCCTGACTCTGCTTCCCATGGACACTGGGAAGTCAAGAAAATGTGTCTGAATGGAGCAGGGCAACCAGTAGAACTCAGGCATGTGAAACAGGTCACCCAGAGCCTCTCCAGTTGAAAATTCCCACACGAGCTGGGGTCAGAGTTGTTCCCTTCTGTCCTTTTTTTTTTTTTTTTTTTTATGCAACTAGGTAACTATGTTACAAAATGCTAACAAAAAGAGAATCATTTCAAGAAACCAGTGATCTGGACCCTACTAAAGAAGGCATGGGGGGGCGGGGTTGGGGATAAAGAATTGTCCACATCTACTTATAGTCAGGCAAGAGGCAGTTGCGGTGAAAATGCACTTACTTTCCAGGGAAAAGGTGTTTGGTTTTGGAAGGTAAAAGGCACACCCTACCTCTTAGAAGCCGTGCTGGAGGAGTAGGCGTGTGGAGGGTTTATTTTGAGTCTTGACCACTCGCTAGCTGTGTGGCCCTCCGCCAGTTACTCAACTTTTTCTGACTTTCAGTGCTGTCGCCTGTAAGTTAGGATCACACCCTATCTTCCAGCTTCCAGGGTCGTTGGGGGTGGTTCAATGAGAAAACGCAGTGAGGAGCTAAAGCACAATGAATGGCAAAGAACAAGAAATCAGTATTGTCGTTATCTTTATATTACTTGGATAACCAAGTTCTAGAATCTAACTTCCCTAACATTCCTAACGTCTAGTCTTTAGGTATGAGATTCAACCCAAAGAAATGATCCCAGTTTAAATATTAGCCTTAGTTTGTTAAATCAGATACATCACTGGGGATGACATTTGCATTTGTTTATACCGAAATCAGCAGTCTTGGTACTCACCATGATCACATCTGTGACAACGAAAGAAGAAATCGTCCACCAAGTTGAATTAAGAAATTGAGCCTGGATGGTGTACTGTTTTCTATCGTTGGGCAACACATTGTCACTTAGTAGTTTAAAACAACACGTAGTTATTATCAGTTTCCGGAGGTCGGGGTCTGTATGTTTGAGTGGGTTCCTCCACTCAGGGTCTCATAGCGTTACAAGCAAGGCGTCAGCCAGGGCTAGGGTCTCATCTGAGGTTCACTAGTGATTGGGAGTGTTCACTTCATTCGGATGGAGCACTGGGGTCGACTCTACCACGCGGCAGGTTTTTATTTAAGGCCAACAGATCAATCAGACTTCTATCTCTGACTTTAGATGCTCTTCTAAGAGGGCCCGCCTGCTTGTGTCAGGCCCACCAACACTTAAAGAGAGGAATTATGCTGGATATGTACAGCAAAGCATGGGAGTCTTGGGGGCCATTTTGGGATTCTTTCTAATGCAGATGGAGGTAGAAAATTCCACACAATTGCCAGGCATTTGCTTAGTTATTAAAGTAATAGTGCACAGATAGGTCTGCACTGGCAAAAAGTTGTAGTTGGTCTGTAAACCTAGTTTCTCTCTTGTCCTAGGAAGATGTGCTGTCTCTACCTGGGCAGGAATAACGCAGGCAAATCACACCTAGGAGGAAATGAGGGAGCTAACACTGTGGCCATGCATGCTGAAATATCTTGGCATAAGATCTGTTTTTCCTGTCGTGCACGAACCCTTTTTTGCCATCCAATTTCTAACACATCCAAAAGGAGCACCGTTTGGTCTCACCTAGAGGGAAAAAATAAAATTGGCCTAATTTAATAGGCAAGTCTCCATTTGGGTGGTCTGATTCATATGTCAGAGTTCAAAGCCTACTTCTTTCCTCACTTTTCCTACATGTTTAAAGGGATCTATGCATGGCAGTATTCTCCCCATTGTTTAAGCACTGCTCTCAACCGATCCCCAGCCTGAGTGATCACCAAGTCCCCATCTTGACACGTTGATCTATCCAGACTCCTTGCTGAGGTTGCCTAATGGGAGACCGATGATAACAGGGAATAAGTCACGTCACCTTTCCATCCCCGGAAACTACAGAGTCTTAGACAATGTTTAGCCACAGCTTGTCAGATCTATCTTTCAGATTCTGGGGGAAAATGTGTGAAGGATATGGACACAGTGGAAAACTGTAAATCTATGTGGGTGCACCCATCAGAGCTCCAGCCAGTTATCTAGGATTCATTATGCCACAGTTTCATTTTTTTTTTCAATATTTCTTTTGAAGAGTTTTCATACTTTCAGGCATTTGTAGATATTTTTTACTATAATTTCATTCTCCTAACTTTGGAGTAGTGATTCAAGATGTTGATGTTGGCGTCACACAAACACACATGTACATACACACAACACACATACACAACCCACACACAGAGACACACAAACAAGCAATCTATATTTTGATAAGATAATAATGAAAGTTTTTCACATAAATATTGGATTCCTGCCATGCACACTCATAGCACACTGTTTCTTCCCTTTGGTGCACTTATCATGGATTGTAAATGATATGTGTATTTGTGTGATTTTTTTATTATTTTCCCTTATCTCCGCTAAGCTCCATAAAGGCAGGGACTAAGTTTGTTTTATTCACTGTAGTATTTCCATTGGCCTCCACAGTGATTAACTTAGGGCAAAAGGATAGTATGTATTTGTTGAATGAATTAATGGTTGAGGGGTTAAACTCATGAACGGAGACTGATCCTCAAACGCATTGTAATTTCAAGATTCTCTATATCCTGGTATTACTTAACTCCTCGCTATTTTAACAGACCACAACTTCAGCCTGCCTGTGATAGAAACTTAGCATGTCTGATTCCATGTTGTTTCTATTTCCCTTGCTGCTGTGACCTATAGCTTAGAAATTCCTGCTTAGCCCCATGCATGTAGGCTTGTTAATCTTCAAAGGAATTTTGCTTACAACTGAGATTTGCAAAAACTGCTTTTTTTTTTTTTTTTTTACCCGAGCCTTAGCTTGGTAAAGAAGGAAGGATGTACAGAAATGACTCTGCCATGTTTAAGATTTACAGGAACATCATGACCAGATTCCCGTATGCAAAGATCAACTGACGGAGGACAAAGAAGTCCTATGACCTTCTTTGGATGGGTACAGACAACAGTCATCTTTTGATTCCAACTTCTTCACTCTTCTTCCTTTTGCTAACATAAAAGCAGCTCACTAAGTTGCCCAGGGGAGATGGTTGTTTGGGACAATGGTCTGCTATGTTCTCAGTTTGCTGGCTTTCTGAATAAACTTGCTTGAATAAACCCAACATCCTGCTTCTTTTTTTTTTTTTTTTTTTTTCAGTTTTTAATGTTACTTATTTTTCAGAAGAGAAAGAGATCAGGGGATGGGGCAGAGAGAGAGGGAGACACAGAATGCGAAGCAGGCTCCAGGCTCTGAGCTATCAGCACAGAGCCTGACACAGAGCTTGAACTCACGAACTGTGAGATCATGACCTGAGCCCAAGATAGACACTTAACCAACTGAGCCACCCAAGCACCCCCCAACATCCTGCATCTTGACTTACTGGCCTGTCATACAGGCAACAGGAGCTTGGATTCAGTTACATGCCTAACTTCAAAACCAGTGCACGTTTATTGTAGGAAATTATAAATTTCTAAAATCACCAATAAAAATTTACCCGGAGTGCTTTCACTCAGAAATACCTACTGTTAAAATTTTATGCATCTGCTTCTGTCCTTTTAGTTATTGCCGCCCCCAAATTAAGTGTGTATGGTATTGATTAACTTGTTCTTTTACTTGATACATTGTGAACACTTTCCAAAAATATTGTCCTCAACTCAGTGTTTAATGACGATCTGGTATTCCATCATGGGGATGAATAATGATTTACTTAACTGATAATCTGTTTTCCTGCACATGAGGTTTCTTTCTAAAATGCCAGGGCCCTTGAGATATCAGGATGCTTTTCCAGAAAGAAGGGTTCATAACTTATGGTCCCCAGGGATGGTGTCTTCCACCTTATCTTCATATTAACATGGAGTTTTAATATTTTAACACCATTTGGAACATATTCCGTGAAAACAATATATTTTTAGTTAACATGTTTCTCTCCTAGATTATTGGTGTGATTGATTAAACATTATGATGGTCTCGGGGCACCTGGGTGGCTCAGTCAGTTAAGCGTCCGACTTCAGCTCAGGTCACCATCTCATGGTTTGTGGCTTCAAGCCCCGTGTCAGGCTCTGTGCTGACAGCTCGGAGCCTGGAGCCTGCTTCTGATTCTAGGTCTCCCCCTCTCTCTGCCCCTCCCCTGCTCATGCTCTGTCTCTCTCTGTCTCTCAAAAAGAAATAAATGTAAAAAAAATTGTGGTGGTGTCTTTGATGTGTCAGTATGGCTAGGCTACAGTCCCCACTTATTCCATCAAGCACTCATCTAATTGTGGTGGTGAAGGTACTTTGTAGCTGTGCTAAAAGTCTATAATAAATTGATTTGATGTAAGAAATATTGTCCCAGGGAACTTGGGTGGGCCCAATGCAATCAGTTGACGGACCGTAAGAGCGGGGCGGGGGGGGGGGGGGCCTCTGATGAAGAAGAAATTCTGCTTGTGGATACCAGCCTCCACCCAGGCTGGAGAGCTCCAGCCTTTCCCAACAGTCTGCCCCATGGAATTTGGACCTGCCTAGCCAGTCCCGCGATCTACGCCAACTCCTTGTAATAAATCCCTGATTATGTATCTCCTATTGGTTCCATCTCTCTGGTTGGACCCTGACTGATATAGTTCTTATATTTTAATTTTGTGAATTGCCTATGTATTTCACTTGCCCATATTTCCCTTGACATATGCTTCTGTTTATTAGTAGTGGGACGAAGTCCTTAATAGGTAAGGTAATCGATCATTTTTCTGTTTTTGTATTTGGTGGTGCCAGTCCACTGTGTTATTCTTTTTCAGAACTAACTACTTCATACATAGTATTTCATTAATTTCAGAAACAGTTCAATGGGAAATTGATTGGAATGAAGTTAAATTTACAAATAAATTTGGGAGATGTCGTATCTTTACAATATTGTTTTCCCCATGCAGCAAGAATAATGTTTCCCTAAACACACCCATGTTTTAATTATGGAAATCTGATGGCAAAAAGAGTTTGCAAATGTGATTAATTAAGGATCTTGAGATGGGGAAACTATCCTGGATTATCACAAGGGCCCTTGTAAGGAAAAATCTATTTCTTTTTTACTAAGTTACAATTGGTTTTATTTATTATTATTTTTTTATTTAAGTTCAAATTAGTTACATATAGCATCGTATTCGTTTCAGGAATAGAATTCAGTGATTCATCTCTTACTTATGATACCCAGTTCTCATCCTAACATGTGTCCTCCTTAATGCCCATCACCCATCTAGCCCATCCCCCCCACCTGATGCCCCTCCAGTAACCCTCAGTTTGGTCTCTATATTTAAGAGTCTCTTATGGTTTCCTCCCTCTCTGTTTTTATCTTATTTTATTTTTCCTTCTCTTCCCCTATGTTCATACATTTTGTTTCTTAAATCCCACATATGAGTGAAATCATATATTTGTCTTTCTCTGATTGACTCATTTCACTTAGCATAATACACTTTAGTTCCATCCACGTTGTGGCAAATGGGAAGATTTCATTCTTTTTGATCGCTGAGTAATATTCCATTGTATATATAAACCACATCTTCTTTATCCATTCATCAGTTAATGGACATTTGGGAGGAAGAATCTGTTTTTACTTGGACTTTCCATGACTTGAAATTAAATATTCCTCATAGATATAGTTATTAATGTGAATTTATGTAGCATTTTCATTTTAGTTGGATAACCTATGGAATAATATTTTTAAAACACTGGCTCATCAAGTATTCCAGGTTGGCACTTAGTTACTTTTATCATTTATTTCTCCCTAATCTGAAAACTACACAATTCAATGTGCTTTAAGTCTGAAAAGAAAATACTGGGTCTTTAATTCAAGGGTTGTGATACACTAGGAAGACAGAAACCCAAGAGTCAAAATACCTGGAGGAAAGTAAATATTTAAAAAGATGGTGAGAGCAAAGAACAAGTCTAGGAAAGTCAAAGATTCTGTCACTTGGCCTGAGGACCTTTCTCCTGTAAAGAATCTATGGTGATAATACATATGCCATAAATCACTACTCAGCGGCCAGGGGAGATGAGAGAAAGTTGAAAATAATACCTTCTTTTCTGGCTAGGAAAAGCAGAAATGTTGAAATAAAATACCAGGAGCTGACATAAAGGGAAGCGAGAAGGATGCCGTCTTACAGAACAATTAGAGGCTTCGGACAGTCAGAATGAAGGGAAAAACAGAGCCTGCCATTCTCCCTCAGCGACCCAGGCTTCTTCATGGATGCTTCTATTTGAGGGTGGACAGACAATCTTATAAAGATGGCAATCAGTAGGAAGTGTGTGAAACTGCATCATGGAAGAATGCAACTACTTATATTTAAGAGATGTTACAACGTTTTCCTCTCTTAAATAACGCAAACTCAATCAGGAGATGGACATTATGCTTTTATTTATTTATTTTTTTAAGAAATGAGAAAACAACTACAAGGAAATAAAAAAGCCACCTCATCACTTAGAATCTTATCATCCTAACAAATCAACTGCTTTCATCCTGTTTGATTAGGGTGTGTGGTCTTGGCACATCCACTGTCAGTGTAAAATGACTACTACTCTTAACAATATTGGTAATAATAAGAGACAGTTGCTAACATTTATTGAAAGCTGACAATGTCCCCAGTGTTATGGGTTTAACTGAGTCCCCTCAACCCCCTGTACCTCGGATGCTGGCCTTACCTGGAGATGGGGTCTTTACAGAGGTAATCAAATTAGTATGAGGTCATTAGGGTGGGCCTAATCCAAAGTGACTGGTACCCTTAAGTCAAAAAAAATCAGACCTTTGGAGACAAAGATACACACAGGAAGAACATCATATAAGATGAAGGCAGAGATCAGAGCGATGCTTCTGGCAGACAAGGGATGCCAATGATTGACAGCCAACCACTAGAAGCTTGAGGAAAGGCATAGAACAGATTCTGTCACAGCCCTCAGAAGCAAGCAACCCTGCCAAAGCCTTGATTATGGACTTACAGCTTCCAGAACTGTGAAACAATACATTTCCGTACTTCGCTACAGTTGTCCCAGCAAACGAATACACCCAACACTGTATTAAACAAATTACACATAATAATTTATTGAATGCTCCCTGGGTGAGGTCGGTATTCATCTCATCCCCATTTGCAGGTGAGAAGGAAACACAGGGAAAGAGGGTAAGTATCTTGGGAAGGTGGACACGGTTCCCAAATGGGGAGATAGGGACACTCCTCCTAGAGGATCAGGTTCCACAGGCAGGGATCATGTGTGGTTTAGCTTTTCATGAAGCTGATGGTTGCTGCTCTCAGAAAAGGATCTGATGTATGCTCATCAAGTACACATTACACAAATAGTTACAGATCCATGATTCTCATATACATTGAATGATAACATAGACCACGCTTAATATTTTCTTATAGGAAGGTTCCACGTTCTTCCCTAGCCTTCATAATTTTTATCTTCCACGGATGTACGAAATTCCAACAATTTCATGTTACTGTAATTTATTTGGTCATTAGCTTATTATTGTGTTTATGTTGGTTATAATAGATTTACCATTGTAAATAACACCATGATGGATGTCTTGTGCTCAGATATTTTCCCCATATTTTTAGGTGGGGTGTTCCTTATTTCCTTATAGTAAATCATCAAGTTGATGAATAGTTCTATAATTTTTATAAAATGTATTCTCAAATTACCTTAAAAAAGACTTTTGCAAATGAACTCCATTGACAGGTATGCTTAAGTGTAGATATTTGACAACATTCACATTAGTATCGGGTTAGAGTTCACAGTAATTTTTTTATATATGTTTATTTTTGAGAAAGAGTGCAAGTGAGGGAGGGCAGGGAGAGAAGGGACAGAGGACCCGAAGTGGCCTCTGCACTGACAGCAGTGAGCCCGATGTGGGGGTTGAACTCACGAATTGCAAAATCATGACCTGAGCTGAAGTCAGATGCTCAACCAGCTGAGCCACCCAGGCACCCCAAGTTCATAGTACTTTTTTTGAAGTTTAGTCATTTATTTTGAGAGAGAGAGAGAGAGAACACAAGTGGGAAGGGGCAGAGAGAGAGGTAACAAGAGAGAATCCAACCCAGGCAGAGAAACCATGCTGCCAGAGCAGAGCTTGACATGGGGCTCAAACCTGCCAACTGTGAGATCATGACTGAAGCCGAAATCAAGAGTTGGTCACTTAAATGAGTGAGCCACCCAGGTGCCCCTATAGTAATTTTTAAACCCAGTTAGCCAGGTTATACAGTCATACCTTGTTTTATTCTGCTCTGCAGATACTGTGGTTTCTGTTTTTGTTTTACGAATTGCAGGTTGTGGCAACCTCATGTTGAGCAAGTATATTGGTACCATTTTTCCAATAACATTTGCTCACTTTGTGTCTCTGTGTCAGATTTTGGTAATTTTTGCAATTTTTCAAACTTTTTCATTATTATTATATTTGTTATGGTGATCTGTGATCTATGATCCTTAATATTACTATTATAATGGTTTGGGGGTGTCATGACCCACATCCAGGTGACAACTACCACCCTGATCAGTCAGCAGTCATCAACATTGAGGCAAGATCCTCCACCAACGAAAAGATTAGGACCTGCTGAATGCTCAGACGATGGTTAGCAATTTTTTAGCAATAAAGTATTTTGTAATTAAGGTATGCACATCTTTTAGACATAATGCTATTGCACACTTATAGTGTAAACATAACTTTTATCTGCACTGGGAAACCAAAATAATAATTTGACTCAATTTACTGTGGTATTTGCTTTGTTGTGGTGGCCTGGAGCTGAACCCACAGTAGCTCCAAGGTATGACTATAATTGTTTTGAATTTGATATTTTTGACTTAAAATCTACTTTACCAAGTCTCTTTATTGTGCTATTTCTCATTCTCTTACTAGAAATGTAGATTAATTTTGGATTCTTAATGACAAACTGGTTTTAAATCCTGAGGTTATATAGCAAAATGAAAGCATCGATTAAATAAGGTAATCCACAGATGAAATTGATGAAACCAAAGTCCTAATGAACTAGTATATCAATTCAGTTGAACTACTTGTCTTGATTGATGTGAATGGAAACAAGTGAAATGTATGTATTGCAAGTATTTAGCATTCAGCTGGAATTTCATAAAACTAAATAAGATAACTTGCAATGTGTCTCAGAATTATAATACCAAATATACATACACACATCACTATTGTTAATTAGTTTGAAATTGTTAAGTTAGATACTTAAAATGTGCAAGATTGGAAAAGGAAGAGTGGCCCAAGATGTAACATTTTTTTCCTAACATCTAAGATGTAGGGGAAGGATTCAATTTACATGTAGAAAGTGAAAAAGTTGGATATTCTTGGCCACACCAAATTTTCTGTTTGTGATCTATTATAGTGAGCTCAAGAAAAAGAATACATTGGACCAGCGGGGCTCATGCTGCGTATCACCCGAGTGAGGGCACTTGAGAAAATAGTATCTTTCTCGTCTCTGTTCTTACCAAGTGGTGACTGAAGGACATGGGGGTCGGGGGGAGAGAGGAGGAAAGGAAGAGGGGGAGGAAGAGAAGAGAGGAGAGGAGAGAAGGAAAGAAAAAAGCAAGAGAGACAAGGAAGGAAGGGGAATGGGGAAGGGAGGAAAGAAAGAAGGAAGGACATGGAAAGAGGGAGAACAGAGAGGTGGGCAGGAAAGAGAAATAATGGGGGATGGGAAGGGAGACGATGAGAGGGAAGAAGAAATAAAACAATTTCTTACCTGGGGCCCCTGGGTGGCTCAGTGGGTTAAGCGTCCAACTCCTGATTTCAACTTAGGTCATCATCTCACAGTTTGGTTCGTGAGTTTGAGCCCCGTATTGGGCTCCCCACTGACAGTACAGACCTTGCTTGGGATTCTCTCTCTTTCCCTCTCTCTCTCTGCCTCTCCCCAGCTCGTGCTCTTTTTCTCTCAAAATAAAAAAAAAAAAAAATAAAGAGCTCAAAACAAAATAAAATCAATTTCTGACCTACAGACAGACGGGGGAAGAGTGTTGGCACACACACTAAAAAAGAAACTCATTTCAGTATATAATATTTAATTATGTTTAAAAGCCCAATATTTGAATCAAATTAATTGATCGTATGTTATGAATGGAAATTAATTAAAACAATAATTGCACCCAAGGCCGATATTAACTTTGTTTATTATTTTTTTAATGCAAGGAATCTTTAAGCAGTAACTTCATTTGTAAAAGTTCTAAGCCAGGGATTCTGTAAATTAGTCAACAGCATCTACAATTTGTAGAGTGCTCAGTGCCTTTACAACTGCTGAGAGAAAATGAAAGCTGGCGACAAACGGACTTTATGATCTAAAGGCAGAAGCCAGTGCAGCCCTGAATCCACTGAAAAAAATCTCAAATGTTCCCAATATTATTTAGGCTTAGCTAGTTATTGTATACACTTTAAGAAAGATTATCCTTAGAAATGAAAACCCCATGTTTTCCTCTCCTGCTGTGATAATGGAAAAACTAAACTGATTTTGGTCAAAGTTTCCAAGATTTATTTTCTTCCCTTCGGCATTACAATAAATGATTAGGCAGAAACAAAACAGGGAATCTTCATTCTGTATGAGTGAGCAGTGGCTCAAAGGGAAGTAAACAGCGGCCGTCTCTTAGCTGCAATCTGCTTCAGCTAACACCAATAAAGCTTGTCTGGGCCGTTGTATTTATAGACTCTGCAGAGAGAGAGAGAGAGTAGATATAAATATTTGAATACCTTTTATTTAGTAGCAATGTCTATTCTAATGTTGGTTTTTGTCTTTTCCAGTAATTGGTGTGGATGCCCAGAAGAACTGAATTAATTGCATGAGCAAACTTATTATATTGTTTAGGTTAGTTCTGGGCCAAGTCGGGAAAATGTAATTGGGCTAGAGTAGAAAGAAGGTGTTTTTTGGTCCATTTCTTCATTCTTTCAAACATCTACCAACTTTTTTGATTTATCAGAATATGTTTCTATGCATCAAGTACCACTCTAGGTTCTTGGAATAGAGTGGTAGATCTATTATTTATCGCCACAATAATGCTGTGAATCATCATCAACAATAACAAAAAGCTGTCTAAAATAATCAGCATTTATCATTGCTCATGAGCCTACAGGGCATCTGGGTTGTTTGCTGCTTTCGTCTGTGCTTCCTCACACACCCTCAGCCGGCCAGAAATGGGGTGGGCACCTCAGCTAATCTTGCCTGGGCTCCCTCGTGTGTTTGGGGGTTGGCTGGCTGTCGGCTGATCTAGGATGGCCTCGCCTCAGATGATGGGGACTCTCTTTGACATTTCATCCTCCACTTAGCCAGCACATGGTCCCCTGGTAAAGCCAGAGTTCCAACAGAGAGAGTAGAAAGTCCTTGAGCCTATGTGCAGAACGAGCCCACTATCATTCTTCTGCATTCTATTGCCTAAAGCAAATCAAAGGCCAGGGAATAGACTGTTCCCTTTTTGGGAGGAGGTACAAAGCCACGTTGCAAGGGACACAGGCAGAGGAAAGGGAGAAACTAGGGTCAGTTTTGCAAGCAGTCTCTCATAAATGATAACTGAAACCTGACAATTGGAGGTAGAGAAAATAAGTAAATAACCAAGATAATTTTAGATAGTGATTAAGTGCTCTGAAGAATACAAAGTGATCACAGAGTAAGGCAAGGAAGGTGCCTAGGGTATAAGATTTAAGGGGCCACTCACTCCCAGAGATAGATAGATGGAAAGAGATAGATATAGAGATATAGATAGATAGATGATAGATGGATGATAGGTAAAGATAAACATGAGTGCACACACACACATACACACACCCTCACACACACACACAGATCCCCACTATAATAGGGTTCTTCTCTTGCTAAAATGATGAAGCAAGTCAATATGTCTTCATAGATGATAGATGGATGATAGGTAAAGATAAACATGAGTACACACACACACACACACACACTCTCTCTCTCACACACACACACACACACACAGATCCCTGCTATAATAGGGCTCTTCTCTTGCTAAAATGAGGAAGCACATCAATATGTCTTCAGTATCCTCTATTTTTCTCTTCATCTTCCTTCTATTGCTTCTTGATGATCTTTGCAAAAGGCTGTGCCATCTCACTGGGATCTGCCATTGTAAGCAGCTTCTGGCATTCTACGTGGCAAACGTTTTGGTCTCAGGATCCCTTTACACCATTAAAAATTCTTAGGGACACTGCAGTGGTTGTATGTAGATGATTACACCTATCAATATTTATTGTTCTAGAAATTAAAACTCAGATGTTTTGAAAGGCTTACCTTTTACTTAAAGTAACAATATTAGGGGCGTCTGGGTGGCTCATTTGGTTGAGCATCCAACTCTTGATATCAGCTCAGGTCATGATCCCAGGGTCATGGGATCAAGCCCTGCAACTGGCTCCGTGCTGAGCATGGAGTCTGCCTAACATTCTCTCTCTCCCTCTGCCCCTCTCTCCCGCTCATGCTCTCACTCTTTCTCTCTAATAAAAATATAAAAAAATAAAAATAAAAAATAAACTAACAATATTAAATCCATTATATGTGACCATAAATATTTTTATAAAATAACAATATTGTCTAAAACAAAAAATAGAGAGAAAAAGGATTCATGCCCACAAATTTCTTTAATATCTGGCTTAATGGAATCCAGTTGGATTCCCATCTGTTTCCAAATTTAATCAGAGGAAGAATAATGTTTTGGTTGAAGTATAAAAACAAAATGTGGTCTCACACAGATACGTGATAGAAAAGAGGAGAATTTCGAGAGTCTTTTTAGGTAATTGTCCACATTTTTCTTTGATACTACACCAAAACTTGACAAGAGGTGGTTTTTTAAGGTTAGTGGCAGTGTGGAATCTGAAACTGTATCAATTGTGTGTGTGTGTGTGCTTTGTTTTTGGTACTTCGTGATCGTAAAATCCATTGGTCTTTCACTCTGACTGGCTCTTTTTCCCATGCGTAGCATCTTGCATTGGTAATCTGGAAACGATTGGTTCACTGGGCTCTGCAGATCTTCCAAATATTGACCCAATCCATTCTATAATATCAGAAAAAACACATTCATTAACATTACCACAAATCTCCTCAGAAATGTCTTTTCCGTGTTGGGAAGCTGGCGAGTTCATGGTAGCAGATACACGTTTCAAAATTCTAATTCTCACTTGAAAGCTCAAATTTTATCATTAGCCACTAAGACTGTTATTTGTTTTCCTTAAGGAGACAGTGCCATTAATTTTCACAAATACATCTGCAGGCCACCCAAGTAGGAATAACCATGGCTCATCTATCACATAGTTAAAAATGGCCTTCCAGGTAAAAGCGGCTAGTTCCACTGATAACTGCCATATACTTTGATGTGCCACAGTGGTGCTTCATGGGCGCGTCCCATTCTGTCACGCAGAATGTTCAAAGATAACATACTTAAGGGGTTCAGATTTAATAAAATGAATAATAACTACTTAATGCATCAGGAATTCTTGACTGAAACTGGATATATATATATATATATATATATATACACACACATATATATACATATACAATATGTGTGTAAATACGCTATAAACATAACATTTTTACATATATACACTCCATGAGTTCATGGAGGGGAAGAGCACAGCGACCACAGTTTGATTCCAGAGCTCCGATATAATGCCAGTGTATTGATTCATCGCTTTTGCACCATCACTGAAAATGTTAATGCAATAGTATGTTGATATTATTGTGAACACAGTATCGATGGCATGGACTTCCTAAAAGGACGGTCTTCGGGAGTCTATAGGCCACACTTAGAGAAACACTGCTTGAGTTCTCCTCTGACTTGGCTCTCGCTCAAGAAATTGACCCGTCTCTTGCCTTGTTCTCGCAGAGCCTGAGTCTCTGCTAAGTCAAATGTTCATCAGAGAGCCTGCGCATGGGGTAAAGCAGGCCCATTAGTGAAGAATGCTTTCAGGATGGCAAAGAAATGGTCTACCTGTTCAAAACTGCTTTTCCTGTTTGCATGGCAGGCCTTGGCAGCAGTCACTGTATGTTCTGCTTCTTGCCTGAACGATTATAATTATTATTCTCACATCAGCACCCGGCAGTCCCTAAGGATCTTCTGGAATTGAGGAAAACTTACCATTTCATTCTTCACTCAAATCAAGGTCTCTAATTTCATTCCAGGGGATGGATGTTTTTGAAAAAATGCTATCTTGTCGCCCCCTAAAAAGAAACCGCTTTTCCCTCTTTGTCTTTATTTATGATACCAATTCCTTCCGCTTGGGCTCAGGACAGTGGTTCTCAGTCCTGGAAACACCTGGGGAACACGTGACAGCTATCCGTGCTGGGCCTCATTCCAGATACTTTAATTTCAAGTCTCTGGTGATAGACTGGGCATGAGTCCTTTGAAACCCTTTTAATCTTCCCAGGTGGTTCTAACAGAATAAGGTGGAGTCACTGGTTTTTGCTACTAACTGGAGGCTGTCACTAAGGGTTCAGGGTTGGTTCTTTCGAAATGTGGCTGTAAGGCTTTTGCTGAGTCATGTAGGTTTTTTTTTTTTTTTTTAAATCTCCCACCAAGAGATAATTAATTTTTGTCTAATTGCCCAAACAAGGAACATCTTACTATTTTACAACCTTGAATAACTTTCAAATGTAGAACCTTAACGCTAATGGATAATAACTAGTCATCCCAAAGATAAAACTGATCTTATTTCCTCTTTACTGAAAGCATGATAGATAAACTGGATGGTTTAAAAGAGAAATATTGCTGGGGCGCCTGGGTGGCGCAGTCGGTTGAGCGTCCGACTTCAGCCAGGTCACGATCTCGCGGCCCGTGAGTTCGAGCCCCGCGTCGGGCTCTGGGCTGATGGCTCGGAGCCTAGAGCCTGTTTCCGATTCTGTGTCTCCCTCTCTCTCTGCTCCTCCCCCGTTCATGCTCTGTCTCTCTCTGTCCCAAAAATAAATAAACGTTGGAAAAAAAAATTAAAAAAAAAAATAAAAGAGAAATATTGCTTAAAGTAAAATGGGGTTTGTTTTTCGTTTTGTTTTTTGTTTTTTGTTTTTTTTTTTTGCCATTTGAAATTGTTAATTGGATATTGCTCCTGGGGCATACGATCACTATTTGCCTTTTGCTTGTATATGCCAAGCATGTGTAGCCCGGCCCTGTGTTCAGAAAATCTTGCCAACAATGGATGATGAAAGCTCAGATATATGTTCTTTCTCATCAATTCCTGGCAGCTTGTCTTGAGCCTATGGCCAAACTCAGCCTACTGAATGCTTGTGAAAGGGGCAGGGTACATTTGGGATTCATTTCTAAGGTAGAGACAGTCTCCAGTATTCAGCATGCAGGGTGATGGTGGTAGTGGGGCCCAGAAGCATGTTGGTGAGTGTCCATTGGTGGCAGAACCATCCTGTGATCAGGCTTGTGCTCAATCTCTAACCCTCGGCTCCTGTCCTTTTTTCCAGTCCGGCAGACTCCCCACTGACTCCATGAGCAGACTAATAACCTTTCCACCAATTACTTTTCTGCTTTAATACACCAAACATTTCTAATCTGTTATGCTTTTAATAGAGACCAAAATAAACTAGTATGAATAGGCTTCACTTAACAAAGAGTATTTATTTCATATATATACGTATATATATACACATATATATATAAATTTTTATTTATTTTTGAGAGAGAGAGAGCGTGCAAGCCGGGGAGAGGCAGAGAGAGAGAGACAGAGGATCTGAAGCAGGCACTGTACTGACAGCTGAGAGCTCGATGATGCGGGGCTGGAACTCATGCACCATGAGATTATGACCAGAGCCAAAGTCAGAGGCTTGAATGATTAAGCCACCTAGGCACCCTACAAAGATGATTTCTGTATTATCCACCAATGTTACGTTTCTGTCTTTGAAGAATGTGGGTTTAGGCTGGAGTTCGGGCTTTTCGTGAAAGATCTGGCCGTGTTGGTGTCACTTTTCCACAAGGAACTAAGAGGCTGGACCTGAAGAATGGCTCTTCCTTTACAAGAGGCTCATATGCTCTTTCTCTAGTTGCCACATGGGAAGCTTCACCCACTTGCATCACTTGCTTGGCTCCTGTTTTCTCCTGTTGGCGAAGGGTCGGCCCTAATATTCTCTCAGAATTGAAAATAAGGAAACGTTAGGGAGACATAATTAGTTACACATGTCACTGTTTCTAGAAGATATAATTGAGCATATTTCTCAGCTGAATCATAACCATTTTTGATGCTAAGAACAGAGAGAAAGTTCTGGATTCTAAAAACAAAGGGAAGTGTGGGAAATGCACCCCCCCCCCAAATGCCCTCAACAATAGTTTCACAAAACACATAAGGACTATTTCTAAAAGGCTGTTTGATTCAATTTTTTATAAACTGGACCAGTTCTGCTAAAGTGCCTTGGAGAGAGAAGTTATACAGTCTAGGAACTAAAATCTCCATTAATATTCTTAACTGAGGGAACAATTTAAAAGTATGTGTGGTAGCAAAAGTCTGTTGTTTATGCTGCCCAGTATCTACTCACCCTTCTTCTGTTAACAATGTGCCATATTCCTTGGGGACACGCTTCCATGACTCTTGGCCCAGGTGCTTCTGGGGGAGGTGACTCTGCCCCTAGTTGCAGGAGGGATTATGTGGCTTGGGCCTGGACAATCATGCTATCCCAGTCCCCTCGCATTATTTAATGGTGCTATTTCCCAGAAACTTATGAAAAATCAAAGAATATATAAAAAAATCACGACTTATATTTGGCCACCATTGTAGATCAGGCTGGTTGTCTGAGTTTAAGAGAATCCATGTCTGGAGTGTCATTTCATTCTGTTAATGGAGAAATTTTCATTTATTTTTGTCCAACAATTCTGTACATTTCTCAGTGCTCGTGAAGAATAAATGTAGTCTTAATTCTCTTTATTTTGCCCATCTTCCCACACACCCCGCCCCTGGCAGGCACCAGTTTGTTCCCTGTATTTAAGAGTCTGGCTTTTTGTCTCTTTTTTGTTTGTTTTGTTTCTTAAATTCTACATATGAATGAAATCACATGGTATTTGTCTTTCTCTGACTTATTTCACTTAGCATTATACTCTTCTAGGTCCATCTATGTTGTTGCAAATGGCAAGCTCTCATTCCTTTTTATGGCTGAGTAATATTCCATTACATATATAGCAATCTTCTTTATCCATTCACTTATAGATAAACACTTGGGTTGCTTCCATATCTTGGTGATTGTAAATAGTGCACAACAAACACAGGGGCATCTGTCTTTCCAAATTAGTGTTTTCATTTTCTTTGGGTAAATACCCAGTAGTGGAATTCCTAGATCTATGGTAATTCTATTTTTTATTGTTTTGAGGAATCTCCATGGTGTTTTCCACAGTGGCTGCACTTTAAAGTTCCACAACAGTGCACAATGGTTTCTTTTTCTCCACATCCTCACCAACACTTGTCATTTCTTATGATTTGTATTTTAGCTATCCTGAGAGGTGTAAAGTGATATCTCATTGTGGTTTTAATTTGCATTTCTTTGATGATTAGTGATATTGAGCATCTTTGGAAAAACGTCTACTCAGGTCTTCTGCCCAGTTTTAAATTGGATTATTTATGTTTTTGGTATTAAGTTGTGTAAGTTATTCATATATTTTGGATATTAACTCCTTATCAGAGTTATCATTTTCACTTATTTTTAAAACATAGAAGGTCAAATCAAAAGTGTGTGTAAATGATGCCTCTATGAAACGGCTTTTTGTGAGTATGGTGGAATTAGCTATCAACGAATTATTTTTTCATACCCTTGATAATGAGGATATAAGCAAAATGGATTTTACATGGTCTTGTAAAACTTGTGTGAGCATGGTACACAACACAGAGATAAAAGTCCTATTTTTCTCCAAAAAAAAAAAAAAAAAAAAGCGAATCCATGTCTGTTCCCTTGGATTACTGGTTTGCACGAACACTTCACCCCACATTCTACCCAACAAGGGTATCTTTCAACATTAGATTGTGTCTCCATTGGAAACAATGGGATTAGTTTAGTAGTGAGACAATATTTTGGGTAATGGTTTGAATGTGGATTTGAAAATCAATCCACTACTAGTAACTTTCTGTATGAGAGTCCATGGCACATGTAGGATGTCTCTGTCATACCCATTTAATATTTTTTTCCCTGCGCTTTGACAATGTAATTGACTTACAATTAAAATAAAGTTTATGGACCCTTTTCATGCTTTTCTAGTTGAAGGGGAGTGTAATTAGATTTAATTGAGGTTGATTCTCCAAATGACACCCCTAGAAACAGCGGACAGCATACACGCATCTTATTCTTCTTTTGTAGAGAACATATGCATAAAATCATTTAATAAAAGAAGTTACACATCGAAAGCTTTCAAAACAAGGCTGACGGAAATAGGATGTGACAGATTCTTCCCTTGGTTTCTTAGCGCTCTTGCAATTATGTCTGATTCTCCAGGACATGGGCTGATAAATAATGTTTTACAGGAGTAAGGGTGCGGGGGAGCAGAGAAAAAAGTCTTAACAGCGTTAGTCTTTCTCAACATTTTCCCATAAGATAATGTGATTTGGCTCAGGAAGAAGTTTTATAACTTGAATATACAAGGTTTGTCTACCAATTGATCTGCAGGTGGCCTCAGCCCCTACCAATTATGTTGTTTATTAGAGAAATAATGAAAGACCGACATTGGAATGATGCTTTTAAAATTACCTGCTCTTTGTAAAATGTGTTTCCCAAATTAGCTTGGAAAAAGTGGCTTGCAACAGCTCTAAGAACATAATAATGGAAGGAAATGAGGTAGCTAAACAAGAACAATAATGGGCTTTTTAGACAATAATCTTGTGTTTAATTGCAGCCAACCTTAACTGTAGGCAACATGGAAAGTTTGAACGCAAAAGCGTTTAAGTATTATTGGTGTACTGAGATTCTGCACAGCTCAGTGGAAGTTGGAATGCTGGCCGTTACATGGTTAATCTCATTAGTGTGGACAGTTCCACTAGACGATTCAAGGTTCAAGGAGACACAGGGATTCATTTATGTTATTTGCCACCGAGGAACTCAAATACCCAGCTGAGTTGCCTACATTGATGAAATTAATCCAGCTTTGTCCAGCTTTCCCTTCACTTTTTGTTAGATCGATAAACAAGGAAGCTTTCCCCCATGGCATCTGACTGGATTCTGTTCTAGCCGTTACACCCATGTCCTTCCCACTTGAAATGGTTATGACTGAGCTACCAGGAAGAGGCATCCACTTCCAACGGATCTATTTGTGAAACATGCTGGGAAGAGATTTCACTGATACAGCCAAAATGGCTCAAACTATCTCCACAACTGACCAATGACACGGGTTTATAAATACCGACAGATTAGAGTATGTAGTGTTTGGCTTTTGGTCAAAGATACTGACAATTTTGATGTCGGAAAATGGACGGGTAACTGTAAAAAACTATGTGTGAAATGGCGTTTTCAAATTAAGTACTTTTCCTTTGAAGACTCTAAAGTTCTGTTTTAAAAGTTTATGCTAAGGGTACAATTCCAAGTATATGACCTCAGGGATAGAAGTGTATGTGTCAAAATGTAATGATGCCTATGAAGGAGAACGATGAGAAAGTTTAATTCCGATCTATGCATTTTCACTTTTCTCCAATGTTTCCAAATAAGTAAGAATTATTGTATAATGGGAAAATACTATAACCTGGTATGTTTTCTCCCAAAGTAGAGGTAGTGGAGCAGGTGGAGGTGTTTGAAGAAAGTATTTCCTGGGTAAGGGCAGATTCAAATATAAATCGTGCAAATTATTAATACTATAGGTAGCAACAAGGACCCTGAAGGGAGCAGTTATTGGACACCTACTGTGTACTGAGTATTCTGCATATATTATTTACAATCCTCAAAATGACCTTGTAAGATGTGATTTCTTGCCCTCACGTGACTTTTAAAAAACACTGCGACTTGGGCAGATTATATAATGGGTCATGACCACCTGGTTAATATCTGGCTGCACCTGTTTGTCCAATTCTGAAGTCCACACTTTCCTATTTGGGCTTCCAATTTTCCTTCCAAGAGTGACTCTCTTCTGACAAAATTGAAGGCTGTTGGTATGGAAACAAATCATCATGATTCATTCATTTACTAATTGATTGAGAATTTTATTAATTTGTATTAGGTTAAAACTTCAGCAGCTATACCTACTTTATCATATATTTTTATATTCATAAATATAGAATTGGCTGCTGAATCCTATCAGATAAGTTTTGGCACATATTGATATAATCATATTATTTTATTACTTTCTTTTCTGCCTATTTCTTTGCTGAATTAAAGTGATATTTTTCTAATATTGGATTATTCTTGAATATCTTAACTAAAATCCACTTAGTTCAATGTATTATTTTTGAAATGTAATGTGATTCTATTTCCTGATACTTTGTGCTTTTCAAATCAATATTCATGGGTTTGGTTTATAGGTTTCTGTTTTCAGTGCTATCCCTGTCAAGCTTAGGTATTTTATGCCATAGTGGTTTTGTGAAAAGAATTAGGAAGCATTAATTCTAACTTTATGCCTTAGGACAATTTAAAAAGCTCATGAATTATCTGTTTCTTGAAGGTCTGAATGAATTCATGCATGAAATTGTCTGGAACTTTATTGAGAAGTAGATCTTTGACAACTTTCTCAATTTCTTCCTTGGTTTTGGGTCTATTCAAGTATTCTATCTTTTGTTGAGTCAATTTGAAGTACAGCACTTTTATATTTATAGAAAATGGTCTATTCACATTCTCAAATTTGTTAGCATATTTTTGAGCAAATATTCTTTTAGAATCCTTTTAATCAGTTCCACTTTTCACATCCTTAAGTTCATACATTAATGTAGTCTCCTTTTTTATTTATAAAGTGCTTTCTTTATATTTTATTCCAAGAACTAATTATTTTATGTATTTATCAATTCTACTTTTTCTATTTTCCAGGACAAGGATGCATGTTTTTATATGTGTTAACTCCATTTTTTTTTCTTTTCAATTATTTCATCTGCTTATCATTTCTACCTTTTCTCCTTTCCTGTAAATAAATTTATATTTTTATATTTATTAATGTATTGTTCTCCTTTTCTTGGCCTTCTCTTTGAGTTCTCTTCCTCGTATTTTTTTTTTTTTAATTTTTTTTTCAACGTTTATTTATTTTTGGGACAGAGAGAGACAGACCATGAACGGGCGAGGGGCAGAGAGAGAGGGAGACACAGAATCAGAAACAGGCTCCAGGCTCCGAGCCATCAGCCCAGAGCCCGACGCGGGTCTCGAACTCACGGAGCGCGAGATCGTGACCTGGCTGAAGTCGGACGCTTAACCGACTGCGCCACCCAGGCGCCCCTCTTCCTTGTATTTTTATGTGGAACACACTATCTGTTTTTATTCTTTCCATTTTAGGGTAAGAAAGATGTTTATAGTTCTCTCTCTCTCTTTTTTTCTTAGCAAATCTTTTGGCCTCATACCACACTTTACAGAGAAAGCTTTCGGTATCATTGTGATCTAATATTCAGTGTTTCTACTTTTGATTATTTTGGTGGCCTAAGAGTCTTTCAATAGTTAAAAGAAAGTTTTGTGTTTTTTTTGTATTACCACTTGGTGGAGAGATTTGGTTTCTTTGCCTGTTATGTTTCTGAGAACTATGGATAACTATGTATGTATGTGTGTATTATTTCTGTTCTTTGGGATTTTGAATTTATTTTGAGTCTAACTTATGGCCAATCTTTGTAAATTGCCTATGTGTGCTTACAAAGAAGCTACATTCTGTATCTCTCTTTATGAATATTTATATTCTATACTTACAAACTATTTCATTCAGATTAATCTATTTTAAAAATATGTTTATTTACTTTTGAGAGCAGGAGAGGTTACAGAGAGAGGGAGAGAGAGAATCCCAAGCAGGCTCCGCACTGTCAGCACACACAGAGGGAGCTGACACAGGGCTCCCTCTCACCAACTGTGAGCTCATGACCTGTGCTGAAATCAGGAGACAGACTCTTCAATGACTGAGCCATCCAGGTGCTCCCAGATTACTCTATGTTTAACTTTTGCTTTATATCTTTGTGATTTGTCAAGGACAGGATATTATGATGATGCTTCCAACAACTACTACGTTTATATAATTTGGGAGGTTTTGCTATATCTGGAAGGTTTGGTTACATATTCTGGAATGTAGGATCCTTAGAAAGGTGATAAGATGGTTTAAATGGTACATGGGCATAGAATGAATAACATTGGATAACATGGTAAGAAAGTTATTTCCTTTTCCAGTGATCTTCAAATTTGCATTACGATAGAAGAAAATCTCAACTCAGTGGTGCTACTGTATCTGTATTACTTGGTGACTCTGCTTACTTCTTGTGGTAATAGAGAAAAGCAACTCAGGTAAGACTACTTGGCAGAATACGGAGTTGTTCTGAGAATCTTGCTTTTGCCTTCCTACAAACATTCTCCACCCTTCCTCCCTCTGATCTCTGCCCCAGGAGGTGATCATTCTAAACAGCGAGACTTCCTGGTCCTTTGGTTTTCTGTTGGATCCCCCCCAACAGGGCAATGGCAAGACATTGGGGGCCTGTGAGGTAGGGGTCTTTACTTATCTGGCTCCCTCTCTTTTGGGTTGTTTTGAGTCGACTACATTCCTTCCTCAAATGCAACAACTCCCATCTCTTGGTCCTTCCCTTACAGTTGCCTGATCTATGTCTCAGTGTCACTCCACTCCTTTGCTCCTTCCACACGAGGGCTGGTAACTGCTCCCAGCTGTTGCTATTACTTGCTGACTTCTTTAGTAGTAACCTTTTATTTACAGGAGTAAGAACTGGTTCTGTATTTTTTAAATGTTTATTTATCAGAGAGAGGGAGAGAAAGAAAGTGGGAGAAGGGCAGAGAGAGAGAGAGAGAGAGAGAGAGAGAGAGAAAATCCCAAGCAGGCTCCATGCTGTCAGTGCAGAGCCCCATGCAAGGGCTCAATCCCATGAACCGTGAGATGATGACCTGAGCTGAAATTGAATCAGATGCTTAACTGACTGAGCCACCCAGGTCTCCCTGGTTCTGTATTTTTGATAGTGATATAGACTTTCTGTCAAAACCGTTTTTATTTAGTTTTAAAGAATTCAATTAAAAATCACATGAAGCAAATTTTGTATTTTATGAAGACACAGCAAAAACTTACGAAACTAGAATATGAATTATTGAAATTTGGAGAGCATGGTTTTATACGTTTCAGTGCTCCCTCATATAGTATATATGGTTTGTTTCTATTTGAAATCACGACTATAAATGGGTGATTCCCCTGGTCTAGTGCTTTCCGTATTTAAACTGCAGATGGTAACACAAGATGCTATGATTGTGTTTTTTGTTTCTGCTTTTACGTTTTCTGGCATATTTTCACCCATACTTTTATTTTACAACAATTTGAGTCACGTTGCTGTAGGTCGTGTCTTGTAGTATGGTATATTGTGATTGTTTGACTAACTCTTCTTAATTAATATGTAGTTCAACTTATTACGGTCGAGCCATTCATTGTTTTTGTTTCCGTCATTAGTTTAAACTCTGTACGTCCCCTTGCTGTTCCCTTTTCTTTCTATATTAGCCTCTAATATCAATACTTCCCCACATGTATCCCCTCTAGCATTTTGGAAGTGTCTTAATGTTGCTTTTATTTCTTTAATTAGCATATTTTAATCCTACTTGTCTCCACAACTCAGAATAAAATACTATTCATGGATTCTTTTTGTGAGAAAATGAGGCAATTAGTGCATTTAGCTTCCCTTGCTCTTCCGTCCTCCTGGCTTTGTAAGTATGTTCTGAGATCTCAGTCTCACGGTGGCCGTGAACAAGTGCCAGACTCTCCCTTGCCTTACACTCTTCATCTGGTAGGAATGTTGCTATCTTCATGACATGCTTGTGGAGAGTAAATGAATTCATGCCTGTGAAATGCTTAGAACAGAACAGATAATAAGCACCATATCAGTGTTAGCTCTTGTTATTACTACTACCCTTAATACGTAACTATTTCTTTATTTTTAATTTTTAATGTTTATTTATTTATTTTGAGAGACAGTGAGCATAAGTGGGGGAGAAAGACAGACAGAGAGAGAGAGAGAGAGAGAGAGAGAGAAAGTATCCCAAGTAGGCTCCACACCCAGCAGAGTCCAGTGTAGGGCTCGATTATCACGACCCTGAGATCAAGACCTAGGCTGAGATCAGAGGCGTAACCGACTGAGCCACCCAGGTACCCCTATATTAGTATTTTGAACAGATGAAACTTTTGCTGAAGGAATCATAACTAAGACTTTTTTATATCTGTGCTGTCTGCAATGCTAGATACGAGCCTCCTGTGTCTACTGGGCATTTAAAATGTGGTTAGTCTGAATTACAAGGTGCTCTGAGTATAAAACACACAACTGTTGAGCATTTAGTTTGAATAACAGAATGAAAAGTGTGTCATTAGTAAGGTTTTTATATCGATTATCTGTTTGTGCCATCTTTCCTTTGTAGTGACTCAGTTCTGTGGAGTGGGGGACACATTATGCTCCATGGGATGTGCCCTTGGCTTGTAGATCCACCACAGGGTAAACTGTTGTATCAACCTGCAGCTCTGTGTGCTGGCTTGTGATTGTACCATAAATAAAGACACACCATGTTCAGTCCCTAGATTTGCAGGTGTTAAAGGCAAGGGAGGGTTATCTACTGGATTGACAAAGGGTGCGATGGAGACAGGCTGGTCTTGGATGCAGTAGTTATGGCATTGACTTAGCCCCAAATCATCAAAGAGGTAGGTCAGTGTCTTCCTGATCCCCCACTCCTGAGTGTGATACAGGTAGCATGTGCTTGGTAAGCCAGTTCCTGCCATGTCCCAAGACAGTCTCAGAACCTTCCCTCAAGCTCAGTTTTACATACCTTGGAAAATTTTCTAGGTACATGATTTCATATATGAAATCCTTTTGTGCTGAAACCCATCGTTCTGAACTGAGGGAAACTCCCCCCACCCCTGTTTCTTCCCAGGGGATATTTGGCAACATCTGTAGATGTTTTTGTGTTTCATAACTGGCAGAATGCTACTGGAATCTACTGGGTAGAAGCCAAGGATGCTGTTAAACACCTCATAGTGCACAAGACAGTCCCCGCCACAGAGAATTGTCTAAACCAAAGTGCTCTCCATGTGGAGGTTGGGAAACTCTAATAGCCATTTGGGCAAAGCTCAACCCCAATGACATATAGTGCTTTCTAGAGTTATACTAATTATGGTTAAAATGCGCTTCCAACACAGTCATTCACAAAACAAATTACCGGGAAGTGTTTTTCAATTGTCGTGATCTGCAGATTTCTGTGCAGGTAGCAACCTTGTACTTCTGATTTTAGTTTGCCTAGAAAGGTTTGCACTGGAGGATGTTTTCATAACTGGAGATGGAACATTAGGCACTATGAGGATTTCACTATGGGACAGCCGGGTCATAGGACACAGAACACTACAAGTTGAACAACCTGCTGGGGATAAGGAGAACATCGGGTCAGAATGCAGGAAGGAGATACGTGGGAGCACAGGTATGTTTCTCAGACAGTTCGTGAGACATGGCATGATGGTCAGAGAGACTTACAGTAAAAAGATCACTATGAATCCCCACTGAAGCCTGAAAATGAGAATAGTTCATCCTTTGCTTGCCAAAACAAGCCAAATCTTCATTTTAACCCCTTCCCTGTGTAATTTTAATATGATACCTTAAGCACACAGAAAAATACAGTGAATAACATAACCAATACGGAAACACATTGTTTTCAAAGGTTCTGTTGGCACTTTTTGAAAAATAACTTTTCCATAATCTCTAAGCCTTCAGGGAGAGTGAAATGGTCTTAGGAGCTCAGACTTGCATCTTGAAACTTGAACGATGTCATGACATATACCCTTTCTCGCTCATTTATATAATTTTTTGAATTTCAAATATTTTTAAACAGGTGGCTATGAACAAAAGTTGTAATTCCCACTTCCACACACACACAGAAATTCATACATCTAAGGTTATATTTATATAACCAGCCTTATTCTTTCATGAAGGACCTGTGAGCAAAGCCCTCTTGATGCTATGTTCTTTTAGTAATGCTTTCTGGAGGACATCGCTTACATGAAATCTATGAAAATGCCTTAGTTGACTCTGATTCTTCATTTGAACAATTCCAATATAACCCCAGTAAACGACCTGTCGGTTGCAGCCTTGGGGATATATACCTATGACATCTCATCAACATGTTAATCAGAACTAACTATTCCCTATTCACACCCTGGCATATTGAGTTCTTGTCTATGATATCATGCATCATTTTAGAATTTCATATACAGTGTTCTTAAGCCTTTTTTCTACAGTACTTTTCTTTTCCATCAACATCACCAGAGATTTCATGTGTATAATGTAACCGTTGAAATCATAATGCCAGATTTTCAAATCTAAGTATATTTCACGTTGTTAAAAAATCATATTTACATAGGACAAGGCAACATCATTATTTCTATTTCAGATCAAATCACAAGAGCAACCAAGAAGCACATTTTTCATGTATCTTTGGCTAAAACTGCTTTGAAGTAAAAATAGTTGGCCAAATTGAAAAGAAAAAGATAACACAAACTCATATGCCTTTATCAGACTATCCACGTGTGCATATTTGTGAAATAAAACTCATGGAAAAGCATGGAATACATCAGAAATCATTTCAGACCTGTTTACAAAAATTCTGTGAGTGAATTTCTAAGATCAAACCCGGGGCTCCTGGAATCAGTGGGATGTTGCCTACATTATTTATCAGCTAATTCCCAAGAACAATCACAAAAGGCTTGATGTTATAGCCTTCCACCCCAGCTTGGTTCCTATTGGCTTCCAAGCAAGTCATAGGCACTTAAATGCTACATGACTAAGCTGTGATTAATTAGGAAAGAACACGTGCTCCATCCCATGCAAGCTAGGAAGTGGTTGTAAGAGCCTGGGATGTCCTGGCATCTTTGCCTGGACTTTGTGTTCTGATGGCAAGATACGTGTTCAGTATTGCCAATGTAACCAAGCTGACTTTTCTTTTTCTGTCTTCTTTTTAAAACCTAATGTGTAGTCTGAATGGAACCTTCAAACTATGATGGTCTTTGTGCATATAAGATGGTTGGACAAGGTATCATTTCTATGTCAGTGATGCCTGCACTCAAAATCATCTTATTCCAACATAAGGAAACATAAATATACAGTATTTTTAATTGGTTCTCCTGATGAAGGATGCGCCAGAACATAATTGGTTTTTTGTTGCTGCAGTTGCTGATAGACAAAAAAGAAAATCATGCTGAATCCTTAAGCGCCAATTATTAGACTAAATACATCTCTGAGCTCTTTTTCTACATTTTCTTCATGCTTGTGTGAAAAATCTGATGGCCAAGATTCTTTGTGTGAGAAGAAGTTGCTTAAAGACACCTGTTCAAAGAGAAGAACAAATAGGACTAGGACTTGTAACATTAAAAATGTGAAGTGTCTCAGAAGATATTTGAAGAAAGACTTGCTTAAAACAAATACTGTTTGGATAAATTGTGAAATCAATTGAAGCTCACTGACCAGATTGTGCTTCCTCCTTGACGGGTCCAGTATTGGTATTGGTTTCCTGGATGCCTTTCTTTCTTTTTTAATATATTTTTTTAAGTTTCTTTATTTATTTTGAGAGAGAGAGAGAGAGAGAGAGAGAGAGAGAGCGCACAAGTGGGGGGGGGGAGAGGGAGAGAGAGAATCCCAAGCAGGCTCCACACATCAGTGCAGAGACCGACGCAGGGCTTGAACTCACTAACTGATGTTGATGGAAATGCACTGGCAGTGAGAGCTTTGAGGGCAGTGGGGGCTCATCATGGGGAGGGGTCATGATGTCAGGCTCCCATCTGCAAATCCTCCGACCTTGTGCCTTCTGGGGGAGATGTTGCTGGTGTCCCTGTCATATCTCTTTGGCTCACATTTGGTTGCAGCTGCAATCGTGGACACCATTTCCAACTTCCCTCCCACTGAGAGTGTCCTACCTATAGTGCACCCTGCTAGTCTTTGTAGATGATGCTGTAGGGCTGACCTGAGATTCCCCTCTGCCTGTGGCCTAGCATAGCCAGCAAATGCGGGGAAGGAGAAAGTGGGAGACGTAACACCCACCAACAACCTTCAGCCCATGGAAGACAAGAGTCAGAGGATTCATGCTCCAACCTCCTATCCACTTGCTGGATACCATTGGGAAGCATGATTTCTGCTTTTCAGAGGTCCCGAAGACGTACTCTGCTTTTCCCACAACAATGAGATGTTGGTTTTTCCTCCTTCCCCATTTCACTCTGCTTTGACTCCTGCCCCCCAGCTTCACCTTCCAAATAAATCACTCACCTCCAAGTCGTTGCCCAGATTCTGATTTGGGGGCGAACCCAAACTTGGATTCCATCTCAAGATATAAATATCATCATCAGCTGACAGGAACTGACAATCAGATGTGAAAAAAGTGATAGATTCCCAATTAGATAGCAGGCATGGAGGCAAACCAGTTAGAAGCCAAGAAGGATTCCAAGAAAGCCCCACAGGAGCTCTATTTAATAATGGTGACACCCATGACAAGTTGCTTTACAGGACATGTTTCTCCACATGACAACAATATTCATGTTATGATTGCTATTGCTAACCTTTTTTTTATTGTTGCTCATCTTTTTTTTTTTTTTGCTAATATATTTTTTTAATGCTTATTTATTTTTGAGAGAGAGAGGGAGGCAGAGCACAAGCAAGGGAGGGGCAAGAGAGGGAGGAAGACAAAGAATACGAAGCAGGCTCCAAGCTCTGAGCTGTCAGCACAGGGCCCAATGAGGGGCGTGATGCGGAGCTTGAACTCACGAACTGCAAGATTGTGACCTGAGTCGCAATCAGACGCTTAACTGACTGAGCCACCCAGGAGCTCCTATTGTTGCTAATATTAATGAAATGTTTTTTGTTTTTTACGTGTCAGACATTGTGCTAAACACTTATGATGCTGGGGTATGTTGCTTGCAAAATGGCGACAATAATTGTCCAACCTCTAGCCACACCTTGGATAGCTCCTGCCCCCTACATTAATTACAGGATTATTCATGTGACTCACTTTGGCAAATGAGATAACAAAAAAGGTAATGTAAATGGACGCTTGACAAGTGCTTGCCCATCTGGGGTTGTGCTATCCTGAAAAAGCTGGAGATCACCTGCTGAAAACGCCATGTGGAGGAGAACCCAGGCACTCGGGCTGACTACTGTCAGACTGTCAGACACGTGAGTGAGGCCACCATTGACCAACTGACTTAGGCTCATGAGATATAATAAATGTTTATTGTTTTAAGGTGCCAGTTTTGGGGTGGTTCATCATACATCAAAAGCTAACCAATACAGATGCATTATTTTGTGTAATCCTTGCCATGTTCCTAGAAAGTACTGTGCTATTACTACTCCCATTTTACAGGTGGAAAATTGGGGCCAAGAGAGGTTCTTTTCCCCAAAGCCACATGAATGTAAATGTCAGAACAGTTTTAAACCCAGTTTTGCTTGATCTCAAGGCAAATAACCTCCCTAAAATTATTTGTCAGGTGGATCAAATATTCTCTCCAACCTTATGGATTAGTTAATTCGGTCACTCCAGGACCCTTTATGAATACCCACTTTGTGACAGGTACTCTGTAAGATGCAGGTGATACACAAATAAGTAACCATTCAAAGTCTCAAAATTGATGAAAGGAAGCAGACATGTGACCAAACAAAGGGGGTACAATGCAACAATATAGGTATTTACCAAGGATAGTGGGCACTGGGACTTTGAACATGGGGGAAAACAGAATTTAACAATATATTGCAATTTTGCCAGAAAAGTATTTCTCTGCCAACCTCTATTGCTGCTAAGCATTTCAGATTTATCTCTGGGTCCCACACATGAAAATGATCTAAACTCTTTTCACTAAATCATATTTCAGCTCTATCTGGTAATAATGCTCTTCCCTGCGTTCAACTATATATTCACATTTTATGTATTAATTGCTTTTTTACATTCTAAATACATTCAAATGCATGCAGTCCCTAACTTAAAAACCACTGAGTTTGTAAACAGGGTCTCTGATGTCCTCTGCTCTAATGATCTCAGTTCCCATAACCACGAGGGTCACTATAACAGAAGCCTAAAGTATTTAGAGAGCACTGGGGTGTCCATCAATTTATCATGGGATATTATACATCAGTTAAGAGGAATGAGGAAGATAACTAAGTGTGCAAAATAACATATATCGCCAAGTGAAAACACTGGGGCAGAATTTACATTCAGCATGTAACATTTATGCTAAAATACTAACCAAATGTATCTCTCTCTCTCTCTCTCTCTCTCTCTCTCTCTCTCTCACACACACACACACACACACACACACACACACGGATATGAATCTAATCCTTTGCTTTAAACCATTTTGCAGCACAGTGATTTTTTTGGTCACTGCTTCACTTTTTCAATCACCTTTCTTGGGGGCACTGACTCCCACAATTATATGTGTGCTTATTTTGCTCCATTAGGCTGTAAAATTCTTGAGTTTTATCTGCTAGATGAAATCATATATTAATGGGGGCCTGGAAGGGACTGATTAAGAAGCAGGAAGAGGTACAAAAAGCCCGGTGGAAGAACTGACCAAGACAAGATACGTTTTTGACCCAGGTTTAAAAAATGCCTTGGTGTCTGCTTTTCACCTAGGAAAGGAAACATCAGAAATTTCTCTTTTGCCTCTAATGTCTGCCTTTCCCTGTCAGTACTGAGGCTGTAGGTTTCTTTTCAATTAAACAGACTTTGAGAGTTGGTTTGGAATTTAACCACTAGGCATGACATTGAAGCTATGGAAGAACACAGTCTGGAATTCTAAGAAGCCAACTCTTAAAATAAAACTTAACCTGAACCTGGGTGGTACTTATAAGAATTGGCAAGTAACTTAATTCCTTCGAATAATGGTTCATTCACATGTGTGTTCCTACATCTATAAATATATTTTTAACTCTATCTAGTTTTGTATCTGTTTGTAATGGTGGTTCCGAAAAGAGTATTTCTCATTTCAAACAGTTAAGTGCTTTTCTGGAGGAATAAGTCAGAGAGAAGATGTCTGCTACAGTTTATCTTCTGCCAAATTTCCTCTAGGATATTCATTCATTGGATGAGCACCTGCTTCCCAACAGATGGTACACTAGGCCCTGGGTGTGCCAGGATGAATGGGTAGATATGATCCCTACCAACGCAGAGCTCCATTCTAGGGCTGGCAACAAAGAGCACATAAACATGTACCACAACGAGATAGAGGACTGAAGTTAGGACCACCTAGCTTGGGTGATCAGTAGAATCCTCTCAGGCAAATGACATCTGAACGAAAGCTTGAAAGATCCAGAGTTCCCCATTGGAAGAGACAGGGAAGGTGATTGCAGGTAAGGGGAATGGCACACGGGGAGGATTAGGCAAAAGAAAAGAACTGGCCGGATCTTGGGTCCGAGAGGAGGCCAGTATGACTAGAGCAAGGACTGGAAAACCTTGTGAAGAGCCAGATAATACATGATCTAATCTTTATGGGCTCTGCAGTAGCACTGACTGGCTCCACTACTCAGCTCTGTAGTTGTAAAGCAAAAGGAAGCCATAGATAATAAGTAAATCAATGAGATGGCTGTGTGCCAATAAAACTTTATTTATAAGAACAGGTGGTAAGCTGAGTTTGGCCTTAGTTTGCCGATTCTCGGATGGCAAGAGTTAGGTGGTAATGTGACGAGTAAAAGGCACTGTAGCTTAACATGAGGAAATGGAGGAAGGAGATGACCATTGAATGCAATCAGCATCTTGGATGTAGAGCCCCCCTGGTGGAATGGGCAAGGTAAGTCCTGGTCAGGTCAACCTGGGATGAAATGTCCCCTGCCACTCACCAGCTTTCTGACCTGGAAAGCAATTCAACTTCCCTTGATTTTCATCATATCACGGAGATAATCATAACTGCCTGGTAGGATTAAATGAAACAACACATGTGTCTATGATATAATAGGCACATCCAATGAATTCAATAAATCTTAGTTCCCTCTATCCCATGTAAGGCATCCGTTAGGTCTTGGAATACAGGATGAGGGTATTATGATTTTAGAAAAGCTTCAGGCAGTGCCAATCCCTATGGAGCTTCAGAGGGTCCCCATGACCTTTGGAGGATGTCTTCAGAACTCTATGGAGCTTCTTTATAGATGGGAGGACGGTCCTGGCTTCCCATTTAACCTTTCACTAACTTTGGAGAAGTGATGTGAAGATTTTTTAAAAATTGCACAGCACAGGTATAAATTAATTTCTCTTCTTATGTTAATTTAGCGATTGGGAAAAAAATTTTGTTTTTGAGAGCAAAGGGCATTTTACATTCCTTGTCAGGATGGAGCAAAGATTATTGCTTCTAATGAGCAAGAATGAACAACAACAAAAAAAAACGCATCCTACCCATTGATACTATTAAAAGGATTATTTTGTTTTAACCATTGGGGTATCCTGTAGAAGAGCTGGATAGAATATGAAGGGATTTTAAAATATAAACAAGAGGAAAATTGTATTATATATATATATATGCTATATATATATATATATATATATATCATATATATACTTTATATATATATATATATATAAATATATATATATATAGCATATAACATGTAATTGTATAATTTTATATAAGTATATAATAAACTACAATTACAATATGTACAGATGGTCCCTGACTTACTATGGTTCCACTTAGGATTTTCTGACTATGATGGTATGAAAGTCATACACATTCAGTAGAAACCACACTTTTCATTTTGAATTGGATCTTTTTCCAGGCTAGTTGTAAGTAGTACAACCCTCTCTTGTGATGCTGGGAAGGGGCAGCTCCCAGTCAGCCAGGCGATCATGAGGGTCAGCAACCAGTATGCCGACCATGATCTTGTACACATGCAACCACTCCGTCTCTCATTTTCAGGACAGCATTCAATACATTACATGAGACACTCAACTCTTTATTATCAAAAAGGCTTTGTGTCAGGTGACTTTGCTCACCTGTTGGCTAATGGAAGTGTTCTGAGCATACTGTAAGACAGGCTAGGCTGAGCCATGATGTTTGGCAGGTTAAATGCATTTTGGGCTCACATTATTTTCAACTTATGATGCACTTATTTATTGTGAGGCATCCCCATTATAAGTTGAGTAAAATCTGTAGTTATATAATACATAGTAATACATATACATTAATATACATTTTTAAATTTTATAATTGGACAATTCAAAGCTATGTGTGCATACAGTCTCATGAATGCACATATTTTCGATGTACCTAAGAGTCATTACATTTCTAAACTGAGAAACGTAAAAGGATTTGACCTTACTTGCCTAGGGATTTCCTGTGATGGTCCCTAGACTTTCTGCTAGAGCTAGTGCTATGATGGACCCTGGCACTGTGCACACAAGGAAAAAAGAAATATTTAGAAAAGGATCTGAGTGATTCTGAATTGAAACCCAAACACTGAATTTTTTTTAATTGAATAATCAGAAAAGATCTGCATACATGCTCACAAATTTACTCAATCCATTCAGCTGCTGATGTCTGTTCTACTTTGTGCTTCAAAGCCAGTGAGTATAAATAAATAAATGTGCACAGGTATCATTTTGGGTTTCTTTTAGAAATGAAGATTTCAAGGCCGGTTCTCCAAGATTCTAATTTAGTAGATCTCCAAGATTCTAATTTAGTAGATCTAAGGCAAGACCCTGGAATCCGAATTTATGTGAACTACTTTGGGTGATTTCCATAAAGGTCAGCTGTGTGCCTTGCTTTGAGAAAACATGTATTGGGTTGACTCTTGAAAAATGGCCGGCTTTCTTCTAGCCAAGTTATTTATAGTATCTCTCTCTCTCTCTCTCTCTCTCTCTCTCTCTCTTTCTCTCTCTCTTTCTCTCTCTCCCCCTTTTTGGCTAGCAATGGGAACATTTCAATATGCACCCATGAATGCCCACCTGTGAATTTTCCAGACTTAGGCCCAAGTCATTTTTCTCACCAACTCAAAGGATCTTTTTTAGTTAATTGGCCAACAAAAAGGGAGAGTCCAAATGGCTTCTTGGTGTAATTGCCACCCACTGTTCTCTCTCTTTACCTCAGAACAGGTGTAGAAGTCATGAATCATCCCTCCTGATTACTTTTGGCATTTTGCAACTGATTGTTTTAGAGGCCAAACTGTTTTGTGAAAAATCTAACTTGTCCAGCTGTCAGAAAGCTTTCAGGAGGATATTTGACATTTAAATTTTTTTTTTTAAATCAATAATCTAAGAGACTCCACACACACACACATTTTTTTTTTTTTTTGGCTATTTTGAGCATGTTCCTCCTAAAAGAAAAATGGTTTTCAGTGGGCATTAAACAAATATCCACTCATATAATTCCAGAAAGCCTGGACTCAAATGCAATAGTGATACGAGGGCTGCAATTTTTTTCCATCGTTTTGTGTATTATCGTGAGCTAATTTAAGAGACTATGTTTCTTCCTGGGGAAATAGAAAAGACTGTTTTGATTTCTCTATAAAAAATGCTCATGCCAGGGACTTCATGCATCTGTTGCTGAGGACAGAAAAAGAAAAGAATACATTGTATAACACATTCCAGAGTAAAAATGAAAATAATAAAAGATACTTTTAGTATCATTTATTGCAATTGTTTTGCAATTACCATTACTTCGACCTAAGCACTGTAAACAATGCCTACACAAATTAATCCATTTAATCCTTGGCAGATCTCACTATAACCACTTTTGGACAGCGGAAACTGAGGCCTAGAATGGCAAGTGACATTCTCCAGACTACACAGGGGGAGTCCAGATTTCAAACCTTCTCTGTGAACGATCCTACTGAACTAACTCCATATTTGCTTTTGCCTGGCAGGTCAAGTCATACAGACTCACAAACTTCAGTCTCCCTGAACTACTATTTCCATCTCCAAGCAAATAAATGCAATGAACACCTTTCCTGGCTTATTTTAAAGAGTGGATGCCAGGCTAGAATTTAAATGTTTCATGAATTTCTGTTTACATACAGAGTATTAATAGAGAGGAATACCAAAATAATTGTGATATTGTCACCTTAGTATGGGCGTATCTAGTATCAATTCCCGCTTTGGGTCTGTTTATCCACTTGACATTCAACTATAGCTACACAAAACCGGGCTTAATTGGAGGTGGCTGATATTGCAGGCAATGGGGATTTTCAAAGGTCAATGACATGATCCCAAGCTGGTCATGGATATGACTTACTTAGGCAGCTGGAGTCAACTTCCCTTGCCTCTTCTTTCCCCCAGGGCATTGTTTAACATTTGTATGCAAGTATTTATGACCAAAATTCCAGTTGCTGGTAACAGCCGGGACAAGGGTCACATTCACACGAGAATCAGGAAACTTAATTCTGACTATAACGAACATTTTTCTTAAGAACAAAGCAGATGAAGCTGATCTTTGGAGTCAAAGAGAGATTAAATTAAAAGGAGGCTATGTTTCTAATTTCCCAGAGGTGCTGATTTTGCGTGCTTCACATCTAGGCTTCTGCATTTTCTGTTGCTGTTGTTTATAGCTTTGTGTCCATTCTGAGCTTTGTTCTGTATACAGGGGAGAGCTCGGCCATCCGGAAAACAAGACTGATTCCTCTTTTTTTGCCAAATGCAAAGTTTGTTTTGCAATTGTTTGTTTGTTAATAATGATTTTCTAAAAGCATTATAGTAAGCAATTAGAACTACGGTCTGACAGCCAGATGTGTGGGTTTCACACACACGACCCTGTAAAGGCTTCACTTTGTGTTATTGACCTGAATTCAGTGTAAAAGAGAATGCTCGAATCTATCCTTGGTTGGGTCTCAAGAGAATGCTAGGTAAGGAGGAGGAAGCTAAGGGAAGCATCCATTGATCACTTATTAAATATCAGAAACTGCCAATCAGTTATAGATATTGGTAACAATAATTATACACCATCAGCAATAACCACCTTGAGCGTTTATTGAGCACTTACATGTGCCGGTTTCTATGCATACCCTCTACTCCTCCTAACAACCCAGTGAGGTGAATATTCTTTTTTATGTCCATTTTGCAAATGAAGAAAAGGGATGATGGCCCAGATAAGTCCGTTAACTCATCCAAGTTTAGGAAAGTGACAGAGCCATGATTTGAACTTAAATCAGTCTGCTTCCTATTCCAGAAGGCTGCTAGAGAGAAGGATATAGTAAAAACAGCATCAATGAAAGACATTTAATGGAAAGAACAGATTTATTAATTGATTGGTCAATTATAAATTCTCATATTGCAATTTAATCACTGCTTAATACTGCCTTAATTAAACACACACACACACACACACACACACACACACACGGACATAAAAGTCCATTTCTCCGATTTTGAAAGTGATGCGGGGACCAAATGATTATAAGAAAGGACTTGAGAATAGCAAAGAACTTTACAGATGGAAGGATTCTCATCACAATCAAGACCAGTTAGGACTATAAGATGAGCAAATGCGTCTCAGTCCAAGCGTTTTCTTTCACTTAAGTACTGGCATACTGCCGGTCACTTTGGCTGCTGTAAATTGGCCCTACATGTTCTAGAGAAATATAAAAATAATGATGAAATTTATCTTATTCTGACATAAACCAACCTTTCCTGTTTCCATTATTCAATTACAGGAAACGTCACATTTATCTGCAGATGCATTTAGGAAGCTTAAACACCAAGCTCCAAGATTGTGCTCTACTAAAGTGAACATCAGCCTCTGTGTAGAGGAAGGAAGAATAAGAAAAGTTTTCTTCTTAGTCATTGATGAGTAATTGATTACGTTCCAACTCATTTGGAGACATGGCACTTGTGGGGTTTCAAAACGATGTAAAAATAACACGCAATTTGGGTTGAAATCAAGGTGTGGCAAGCTAAGTTAAATAGTTTTCACATGCAAGAAAAAAAAATTCAACTACCACTTGTTAAATTGTTCTCCTTTATAGGGAGGACGGAGTGCATTTCTTTGACAGACAACTCTTCAGCTTACTAACTGGAGAAACCCTGTAGCTAATGCTTGTCAGAGTTCGCCTAAAATTTTAGCACCCACTCAAAAAATATATATAGATTAAGGAATGCAAGTCCGAATACAATGGCTACTCAGATATGAATATGTCGTTGTTAACTGGTATATTTCAAAGTAGATTTATATATTCAACCTGTGTCCACTGATTTCGCAAAGCAGATTTGCCATCTAAAGTGCCTTTGATTGGGGGTGGAGTTCCTGGGTGGCTCAATCAGTTAAGCATCTGACTCTTGATTTTCGCTTAGGTCATGATTGCACGGTTCATGAGTTTGAGACCTGCATTGGGCTCTACACTTGGCTGTGCGGAGCCTGCTTGGGATTCTCTCTGCCTCTCTCTCTGTCCCTCCCTTATTTGGGCACGCTCTCTCTCTTTCTCAAAATAAATACATAAATATTTTTAAGAAGTTAAAAAAATAAATTACATTGGGGGTGTACTAATTGCACAGATACAGATACACAACCTCTCACGTTGCTTTATTTCATCAGAATTCTGCCTAGAGCCTAACTCCCCTCACTTGAGCTCTGCTATGCATTGGATGTTTGCACCCTCTCAGAAACTCTAATCCCTGGTGCTATGGTGTTTGGAGGTGGGGCCACTGACAGGTATTCTTATAAGAAAACGGTTCTATATAATTTGTGTTCTTAGAGTCCTTGCTTTTACTCTCTGCTCTCTGCCAGGTGAGGAGACAATGAAAAGACAACAATCTACAAACCAGGGGATGGGTTCTCACCAGATACCCAATCTGCTGGTGCCTTTTTCTTAGCTGTCCCAGGCTCTGTGTATTGGTCAGGATTGTCCAGAGAAACAGAACTGATAGGATACACTTGTATACATACTGGAGGACATTTATCACAGGAATTGGTTCATTCAGTTATGGAGGCAGGGGAGTCCCACGATCTGTCCTCTGCAAGCTGGACAAGGAGGAAAGCTGGTAGAATAATTGATCCCAAGTCCAAAGGCCTGAGAAACAGAGAACAATGGTATAAATCCTGACTGGGTCTGAAAGCCCAAGAACCAGGAGAGCTGATGTCCAGGGGCAGGAAAAGATAGATGTCTCAGTTCAAGCCAAGAGAGTAAATTTGCCCTTTCTCTCTGCCTCTTCATTCTATTTACGCTCCTAATGGATTGGGTGACACCCACCTGCCCTGGTGAGGGTGGTCCTCTTTACTCAATCTAATTCAAATGCTAATCTCTTCCAGAACACCTTCACAGACCACAAGGATGTTTTACTAGCCATCTGGACATCCCTTAGCCCAGTCACGTATAGATATTGTTAACCTTTCTCTCAGCCTTCCCTGAAGGGACGTATGCCTTTCACCAAGGTAAGTGTGCACGGGGGAAAGGGAAATAATCAGACATTCTGGGGACTCCTGGGCACTGACTTCAAACTGACACTGATTCCAGAAGACCCCAAGTGTCACTGTGGCCCTCCAGTCAGAGTTGGAGCTTAGGGGGGTCAGGTGATCAATGGAAGTTTAGCCCAGGTTCATCTCACAGTGGGCCCAGCGGGTCCACTAAGTTGCCCTGTGATTATTTCCCCAGCTCTAGAATACATAACTGGAATAGACATACTTGGCAGTTGGCAGATTCCCACGTTGGTTCCCTGCCCATGAAGTGAGGGACATTATGGTGAGAAAGGCCATGTGGAAGCCACTAGAACTGCCTCTACCCAGGGAAATCATAAATCAAAAGTAACACTGCATCCCGGGAGGTATTGCAGGATTAGCGCCATAACGGAGGTCTTGAAAGACGGAAGACTGCCGATTCCTACTACCTCCCCATTCAAGTCTCCTACTTGGGTTGTGTAGAAGACAGGTGATACTTGGAGGATGACAATGGGTTATGGCAAGCTTAACCAGGTGGTGAATTACAGCTGCTGTGCCAGATGTGATTTCATTGCTTGAGCAAATTAACACATCCTCTAGTACCCCGTGTGCAGCTATTGATCTGGCAAACACGTTTTTCTCCAGACCTGTCCAGAGAGACCACCAGAAGCAGTTTGTCTGCAGCTGCCAAGGCCAGCAATGTACCCTCACTGTCCCACCTCAGAGGTGTATCAACCATCCGAAATTTCGAGTGGGAATCTTGACCGCCTGTCCCTTCCACGCGAAATCACATTGGTCTATTATTACATTAATGGCATCAAGGTGATTGGACCCAGTGAGCAAGAAATAGCAACGACTCTAGAGTTTTTGGTGAGTCGTTTGTGTGTCAGAGGATGAGGAATAAATCAGACTAATATTCAGGGGCCTTCTACCTCTGTGAAATTTCTAAGGGTCCTGTGATGCGGGGCATGGTTAAGATATCCCTTGGGGCGCCTGGGTGGCGCAGTCGGTTAAGCGTCCGACTTCAGCCAGGTCACAATCTCGCGCTCCGTGAGTTCGAGCCCCGCGTCGGGCTCTGGGCTGATGGCTCAGAGCCTGGAGCCTGTTTCCGATTCTGTGTCTCCCTCTCTCTCTGCCCCTCGCCCGTTCATGCTCTGTCTCTCTCTGTCCCAAAAATAAATAAACGTTGAAAAAAAAAATTTTTTTTAAAGATATCCCTTCCAAGCTTCATCTGGTTGTTCCAAAGACCAATAAGAGGCACCATGCCTAGTGGGTCTATCTGGACTTTGGAGGCAACATATTCCTCATCTGGGTGTGCTACTAGGCAGAAGGTTATAAAATTGAATGGATATCTGACCACATTTTTTCTAATTCTAGAAAGTTAGAAAATGATAAAAAAAAAAGCGTAAGAAAAAATCAGTTGGAGCTCTGTATCCACAGATTTCCAACACACATTATTTTGCATTTAGTAATATTTAAAATTATATTTATATTATTAAAAATGTTTATTTCTTCTGAGAGAGAAGCATGTATACACAGAGGGAAAGCGTGTATACACATTGGTTGGGGGCAGGGGCGTGGCAGAGAGAGGGAGAGAGAGGATCCCGTGCTGTCAGCACAGAGTCCAACTCAGGGCTTGATCCCACAAACCATGAGATTATGACCTGAGCCAAAATCAAGAGTTGGCCACCCAGCTGCCCCTATATTAATTTTTAAGAATAAAACTGAGTGCATAGTGAAGAGCATGCTTATCGTATGTCCATTGTATCGTGCATATTTTCCAATTTAATGAAATATTTATTCAAGGTACTCTTCTAAATGGCTACATGCATTTCCATCATAGCAATCTACAAAAGTAAGTGATTTAAAGAAAAAAAGTATAAATGGGTTTCCAGCACAATATATGTTCACTTTTATAAAAATAAACATGGCTCTCCAAAAGATAATAAATACCTCAATTCAGAGATAATCGTTATTCACTTGTCTATAAACACCTTCATTTTTCCCTCCACATACACACACATTTGTACTTTTTTAAGAGAAATGTGATCAAAGTATACATCTATGTTGCGACCTGTTTCTTTTTCAAAGATGATAGCTCATCTCTCTTTTAATGCAAATAATCATACTTCTACAACACTTTTTGTGACTGTACAATGTTCCTTTTTATGGATATACTATAATTTACTTTAACTTTTTTTTCTATAATTGAAGATTTAGGCAATGGAGCGCAGTGATTTAAAAACAAAGGCTTTGGAATCTGAGAAACCAGTCTTCAAATCTCAGATCCATTACTTGTATTTTAGGTACCTTGAATGGATTCTGACTTTTGCTGTAAAGGAATCATAGCTTCCTCTGCTGTAGAAAAATCAGACCCTGGGCTAATGATTTCTACCTTATAGACTTGTCCTGAAACTGTGTAAAAAGCACTTAGCATAGAGAATGGCATGTTAAACGCAGTTTATATGGGTTGTGATTATTAGTTTATTATTATCAAGATCTTATTTTTGATTTAGAATGTGTGTGTGAGGGAGAACAAAAGAACACAACACATTCTGTACATATTAACTCAATCTTCATAAAAGTCTTCATATTATTTTTTTAAAAGTTTTAAAAATATTTATTCTTCAGAGGGAGAGACAGAGAGAGAGAGTGTGAGCAAAGGAGGGGCAGAGAGAGAAGGAGACACAGAGTCTAAAGCAGGCTCCAGGCTCCAAGCTGTCAGTACAGAGCCCGACGTGGGGCTTGAACCCATGAACTGGGAGATCATGACCTGAGCTGAAGTTGGACGCTTAACCGACTGAACCACCCAGATGCCCCAAAAGTCCTCCTATTATTAACCTCATTTACAGAAGAGAAAAGCAAGGCATGGTGAAGTTAAGTAGCTTTTCCCACTGAATGGGCTGCAGGGTTATGATTCAAGCCCACCCAACCCATCTTTGGAGCTCAAGTTCTGAAGACCTACATTCTACAGTTTCTTAAATAAAATTTCAGTGACAGCTATTTCCCAAACCTGATCCTGGCCCAGCCTCGTAGGTTGAAAATACCACTTTGGACCTTAAATTTTTGCCAGTATATTGTTGCAAAATCATCTTATAAAAAAAGTAATTGGATTTCTAAACATATATTTTTGCTATGTAGGTTTATATAGTTAACTTTACTGTTATACGTTTGCTTTGCCTATCCTATTCAATACAAAACAACAAAAAAGAGGAAATCAGGCACTGAAATATCACCAGAGAGCTTTCTCACACCATGCATTGTCCATGAGGCATCAAAAGTCTGTCTCTAACCATGGCCAGTTTTGTTCCAGCCAGGAGGTTGGCTCTGTTGTTACAGCTATCTTTCTGCTTTAGGTCACGTGTCAGGTACCTGTTGACCCATCTGACTGTCAGCTAGGGGGAAAAATGCTAAGGCAGAAATAGCCCTTCCGTAGTGAAAAGGAAGGTTTTACAATGGAAAAATTGTATGATGATGTCTTTTCCCTAAAATGAGTTGCAGTTTGATCCTGAGGTTAAGAGGAGTGCCCAAGGACCCCTCACCTCCTTTGTGTTCTATGAGAAAATCAATGGGCACAGGGACCCAAACATAGTCCTGTATGGCTCCTTGGGGATACCAGGCCCCTTCAGGTAATGATCATTCCTCTGCCAAGCTTATCTGGCACTAAATTCACCTAGCCCCACTCTTCGGGATTGAGTAAGAACCCCATGGGGGCTATTTGTCAAGGCTTCTTCTTCTTCTACATTCTTATCATTCCAAATACTTTCTCTGTTCCCCTACACCATCTTGTAGGTGTGTTTACTATCTCTGTGCAATATCACTGTCCTCCTTTATATTTCCAATTTTCCAACACCCTTTAAACTAATTCCTTACATTAAATTCCCTCTTTGGAACACCTTTGTATAGTTTCTGTTGTCCTCACTGTACCCCGGAAGGTATATTGTCCCCATGGAAGAGCCATTCCCTGCCCACTCACAGAATGGTGATCTAAAAAAAAAATCACAGTGATAAAACCAGTGATGTTCAAAATTACACTTTTCTAAGGCAATATTGCCTGGAATTCTATCCTTACATTTTATTTTGTCATACGCTCATCCACATGTTATTTACTTAATATTTTTAAGCCAACTCTTGTTAGGTGAATATATATACTTCATAAAGAAATTTTATATCACTTCTATAAATAAAGTTGCCATAAATGGAAGGTACTTGTCATTGTGCATAAAAATAGAAATGCGTCTTTAAAAATACAATTAAAATTCATCCTTGTGCCTCATCTTCCTGAGTATAAGTATATTCTCTGGTTTTCTCCAATGATTTCTGGGATGACAGGCAGGGATAGGTGGAGACCTGCTCCATGTAGTTATTTAGAGATTCAGGTTCCTTCCATCCACAACCATCTTCAATAGGAGGCCTCTATGGACCTTCGCAGGAAGCAGAGAAGAGAAGGTTGCGCATGGAAGGCATGTATGCTTCCGTCCTGGCAGTGTTGCCCGCCATTTTCCCCACATTCTCGTGGCCGTGACTCAGCCGTGTAATGACAGCTTCACTGTAATGGGGCTGGGAAATATAATTTTGTTCTATGCTCTGGTTTTGCTAAGTGCTCAAGAAGAAGACACACAGGGATTGGTGACCTTCAGGATTTCCTGACCAGCAAGTGTATTCATCCAGGGGCCAAATTCCTTCCTGTTCATTCACTTTGTCACGTAGTATTTCCCTGAGGAACAGACATGGGGCTGGATCCCGGGGATAAATAAGGGAGAGCTAAACGGACCCTGACCTGACCCAGAAGGATGCCAGAAAAAAAGAGTCGATGATTCTGCTTTTAATCACAGCTCGCTAATGATATGAATCAAAAAATTCAGGGATCTGCTTATAGAAATCCTTACTATTTGGGGCCAATAACATTCTCTTTTCTAGAAACATAAAGAATGTGTCTCTGAAGAGCATTTATTGTGGGTAGATGCTTACAATGGATGTAACAAAGAAAATATAACTATTCTCATGTGAAACAAAACAGGAGAATAAAAATGTCAATGATAGTCTGAGATACTGTAAGTTAATCTGAGATTAACTGCCAATGTAGCCGCTTCTCCCGGAACCCTTTTTTCTCTCTGTTTTAACTGTCTGCATGCTGTTTAACCTTATAGCTTCACCTCAAATGTTACTCCAACAAGAATTCCCTATTTTTCAACCCTCCTCTCAGCCCACCCTGCTAGGTCTTAGGTTGGATGTCCTCTACACTCCTTTGTCATGTTTGTCCCAGGGCTGTAATCAAATCACATGTTGAGCTGAAAAGATGTGAAAAGATGCGCTTCTGGGTCTCCCTACAGAGTTACTGAGGACACTGACAGCAATGACAGTCTTTTGAAGCACTTACATGAGAGTGATTATGGAAAGGGCTGTGGGGCTGTAACAAGGTAGGATAATGGGGCTCACCTTAAGTTTTACCTGAGTTGCCCACACAGTGGCTATCAGACCCCACGATGGGGATGAGCTGCAGATGGCAGTTTTGAAAGGAAAGGGTCTGGAACGTGCTCCATAGCTCTTGAACCCTGTCTCCCACTTAGAAATTAAGGTGACTAGAGAGGCAGCTCTGTGCTGTGAAGAGAATGATGATGGGGGCCCCCGCCCCTGAGAGAACTCTGGAATGGATTCCCTGCGTTTGGCAGACAGACTAGTTGGGTCTGCACTGTACTTCTATCACCAGCCTTTTCTCTCTTTCCCTGAACAAACCTTGATTGTCTTGAAGACAGGAACTGACTTTTCCTCTTTTATAAGGAGCAAGGGGAGATTACTCTGCATGAGTACATTTTAAAAGGACAACAGGAAAAAACAAACGAACAAGTGAATTTGGATTCTGACCACCTTCCCATCTGTTCAACCTACTAGTTGCACATAGGTTAACACATTTAAGCCTCACATGGACCAGATGAAGTGTTTGCCATTCTTTTTTCTAACAGATGCAGAAACTGAGAACAGGAGATGCTGAAGAACTTTCTCAAACGAGCACAACCAATGTTCAATAGAGCTGTGATTTGAAATGGGTCCTGCTAGGTTGCCAACACTAGCCTTTAAATGCTACAATGTACTGTTTCCTCAGAGTAACGTCTAGCTTGTGGAAGCTATAAAAATGGTCAGCTGGAGTGTGGGAAGCCTTGAATGCCAGCAAGAGTTAAAACATCTTCTCCATAGTCAGTGATTCATCATTTGGCTAAGGAGGTTTCTAGACAGGCTGAGATACTTTCAGAAGAGAAGCGATGACAGAGCCACCATTTATTTATTCATTCGATGAATTTTTTTGAGTACCTACAATGTGCAAAGTACTGGATATAACAATGAAGAAAATGGACAGGGTCCCTGAGGGCAGGTAGCTTGCATTCTAGGAGGGAAGTTTCATTGGATATTATAGTTCACCTCGGTGCCATTTGCAGAATTTAATATGCTGTGTACTGAGTATATTAGCTTTATTTTAGGAGGGGTGAACAAAGCTGTGAACCCAAAGAGGGGGGGCTGATGCCAGTGGCTGGCAGGCTCTCACAAATGAACTGACATGCTAGAGAGAAGAGAGCCATTTTGTCTGTGTTTTAAATATTCCCTTCTTGTCAAATTCCAACTGCTATGCTTCCAATATCATGCACAACAGAAGAAAATAGAAAGAAATGAACACAGAAATATTAGTTTTGCAGCTTGGGCTCCATAAGGCATCAGAAAACATTCTCATTTCCCCACCAGCAATGCTGTTCACACAGCTGGGTCTGCAGGAAGTATTCATCAGCAATTTGTCAGGGCATTACTTGGTGTTTAATAACACCACCAAAGAATTTGCTTTTGGAAGAAAGGGGGATTTTAACTCCCAAATGGATTTTATGAATAATTTCCAAATACCACCAAAACATGAAGGCACCCTAGGAAGTTACAGTCCCTGCTTTATTTTATTTTTAATAGACTCCTCGAATTATAAAATCATGCCAAACGTGTGGGGTTTCATGCTAGAAACTTTCAGAGGGTTTCTCGCTGGAGCATTGTTAGCAAACAGAGCAAATTTATGGGAATGCGGGAGGAGTCGCTGGAAGGTCACACCTATTAATTTAAATTCTTCTGCAAAACCAGCACATTCTCTACATATGTCCCAAGCCCGGGGGCAATTGAGAGAATTTATTTGTATTGTTCTAAGGACGGCACATTTGGTGCGGAAAATGAGTCGTACGTGGACTTTTCCATACATCTTAGCGGACGAGTTTGCCATTTAGAAGATCCCTCTGCGGTCGCTGGCAACTGGATGCTGTTACTGGTGATGCTCAGAGCTACCGAGAGAAAGGCTGGGACCTAAGTGAGCTCACAATATCTGCTTCCCAGGAAAAGGTCTTAGGGAAAGAAGAAGGAGTGTCTTTACCACTCTACACACAGTTGACTATTTTCTATATTCTGTGGGAGTCAATAATTATTTCCACTCTTGAGAGCAACTTCAGGTTTCGTGACAATAGGGCCAGAAAAAGGAGGCGCTAAATGGCAGAGGGGAGAGTACCCACAAAAGGACGAGGAGATGTCCCAACTTAATGCTCCTTGGCCTAGAATCATGGAGGATGGAGCTTTCTTTCTAGTTTCTTTAGAAAGTGGATGCACAGAGAGAATGCGCAGGAAATGGTAGCTGAGAAGGTTGACCAGAGGAATGGCCCCCATTCTTCTCTCCTTCATGCACCTACCCCTTTGCCACTGTCCAATCCTCATATTTTGACTTTGAGTTCTACTTTCTTGGGCCAGTGTCTCTTGGGGAATGTCAGCAAGGCATTTCTGCTTTTCCTCTTATACCTCTGCTCAAGCCACAAGAGGTGCATGTCTGGCTGGACCACTGGTCCAAGAAGAATGAAAGACATGTGGAGAAGAGTCACCCAGTCCCGAGTATACCCTGGTCCCCTCCAGTGGTAGCGGTTCACAGCTGAGCTGCCTAGCCAAGTCCAGCCTAGACTAACCATGCCCCAGGTGACTTAAGTCTTACCTATGAGAAGGGATGATTTTTGTTCTAAGATGATGAGTTTCATTGTGAGTGTGTGTGTGTGTGTGTGTGTGTGTGTGTGTGTAGCATTATTCTGGTGATAACTGATACAGCTTTAAGTCATTATTCCTTTCATTCACGTTTCCACTTGGGGTCAAGGGAGAGATATATTTACACTCAGTGGAGCTTAGGGGAGGAATTAGGGATAATTTTCTTTTGTCAAGGCAATAAAATAACATCCCAAACTCTGAAAAGCAGTAACAATGACATACTGTAGGAAAACCATGATTGTCTTCCCTCATACTAGAGTGATTTGAGGTATTTTCATTGCTTTAGAAATGGGTTGGGATGAATCTCAGATCCCTCTCTGGGAATTGTTCACTATCTGTGGGAGTGAAGCCTGGAACAAAGTGAGGGTCTGTGATTAACCAAAAAGCTCCTGGCCAGATAGAGCTTCAGTTTGTTGTTGTTGTTGTTGTTGTTTGTAAAATCCCTCATAATGGATTATGAGAGCTCCAAGGGCAGCACTGTGTCATCTTTTCATAATGTGCAGCCAGCATTGGCTTTGGCCAGAACCCGTCCCCTCCTTGATGTCTCCATTAGGTTCTGTTTGTTTATTTGTTTGTTAAGTTTATTTATTTTTGAGAGAGAGAGAGAGAGAGAGAGAGCAAGCAAGCACGCGAGTAGGGGAGGGGCAGAGAGAGAGGGTGGGAGAGAAAATCCTAAGCAGGCTCCACAACGTCAGTGAGGAGCCTGATGCAGGACTCGAACTCACAAACCGTGAGATCATGACCTGAGCCGAAGCCAGACGCTTAACCGGGTTGAGCCACCCAGGTACCCCGGGTTCTGTTTCTTTTTGAAGATATTCCTTTCCCTGCATTGAGACACCACCTCACATCATCAGTATGGCTGCTGTAACAACACAACACAAAACTCTAGAAAATAACAAATGTCGGTGAGGATGTGGGGAAAACTGGATCACGTGTGCATCACTGGTTGGAATGAAGCACCATGCGATTGCTGTGGAAAACAGTATGGATCTGAAAGTAAGGTCTTGGAGAGATATTTGTATGCCCATGCTCATATCAGCATTATCCACAGTAGATAAGACGTGGAAACAACCCTAATGTCCATTGCTTGTTGAATGGATAAACAAACTGTGGTACATCCACACAATGGAACATTATTCAGCCTTAAAAAGGAAGCACATTCTGGCACCTGCTACAACACGGATTAACCTTGAGGGCATTATGCGCAGTGAAACACGGCAGTCACAAAATGACAGACACCGTGGATTCCAACCTCCGTGAGGTACCCAGAGAAACTCATAAAAACAAAAAGTAAAATGGCAGTTTCTGGGGACAGGGGGAAGGAGGGGACATGAGTTTATGTTTAAAAGGGGCAGAGTTTCAGTTTTTCAAGATGAACAGAGTTCTGGAGATGGATGGGGATGGTTGTACAACAATGTGAATGTAATTTACGCCACCGAATTGTGCACTTAAAACGGTTTTAAGATGGTACATTTTCGCTTACTTATTATTTTACCGCAATTTAAAAAAAAAAGGTTTCTTTCCAATGTATATGATGCCATGCTCACAACCGGGGGTGGATTAAAGCCCGGTAGGAAGGTACCGCCAGGCCACTTTTTCCGAATCATTTTTTTATTTAAAATTTTTTTTCAACGTTTTTATTTATTTTTGGGACAGAGAGAGACAGAGCATGAACGGGGGAGGGGCAGAGAGAGAGGGAGACACAGAATCGGAAACAGGCTCCAGGCTCCGAGCCGTCCGCCCAGAGCCCGACGCGGGGCTCGAACTCACGGACGGCGAGATCGTGACCTGAGCTGAAGTCGGATGCTCAACCGACTGCGCCACCCAGGCGCCCCTCTTTCTTTTTAAATTAAATCCGAAGCAGGCTCCCGGCTCTGAGCTGTCAGCACAGAGCTTGACACGGGGCTGGAACCCACGAACCGCGAGATCATGACCCAAGCCAGAGTCAGACGCCCAACCGACTGCGCCACACAGGCGCCCCCCGAATCATTTTTTAAAACTGTTGACAGAAGCACAAGGGCCCTTGTTCTGTCTGCACTCCCCATTAATTGTAGATGCGTTGACATATGCCCGGATGGGCAACGATTGCATTTTGATGACCCGAAGGTTCCTCAACTGTTTCATTTTTGGCAGCCGAATAAAGAATGACATAGCGTGAATGAATATTTTATAAAGGAGACGTGGCAGCTACAGAACATGAATAGCTGCTTGACTTTTACTGTAGTGAACAGTGTAATGTCAGGCTCTGCCACCTTGTTTTAGCTGACAAGTTCAGTGCTGATGAAGTGACTGGTCTGATTGTCTAACGGAGAAATAAGAGTTTTTATTACAATCTGAAGGCATTTGATCCAGTAAGGTTCCCATAAAGTGAGTTAGGAATTAAAAGATTTGATTAAAAAGCAATTAAGAAAGGGCTGTACTTACCTAATCCTTTAAAAAGGAAGCGAATCAGATTTCACTGCATTAGCTCAAATTTTATGTTACAGAGTCTGAGTGGAGGAAATCTCTCTCCTTCAATAAAAGGGAAATAATCGTTTGGAGCTGATGTAAATCTTATTGTTTGGAGGATTTGTGTTTTTGAAAGTGATTTAGAAATTTTCCTGATTCAACACCAATGGAAAAATATGGCGAGTCCCAGAAGTTTCTTCTGATACATCATCGATGACTATTTTGCCTTGTCAAATGAGTTAGCATCATATGCAGTGATGTTACATCAGTGTGCAAGTAGCTAGGGTTCAAAGCTAGTCTCCCCTGATTATCTTCACCTGTTGAATGCATTTGGGTAAGCAGCCGACAGGCTCGTAGATCCTGAGTCCACAGAATCCGACTTCCAAAGTTGAGTCCACAGACTAGCAGCAGGGCATCACCTGAGTGCTAGTTAAAAATGCAGAGTGTCCGCTCCTGACAGACCAGCTGCATCAGAATCTGCAGGTTAACAAGTTTTTTAGGTGAACACATAGTAAATTTGGGGAATTGTCACTCTAGTACCAATGGCCACCAAACTTCCATCGTATGCCTATCGCTTTCATGACCTTGTACAATCAGGTGCTATTATTAAATTGATGTTCTTGTAATCAACTGATATTTTACACCTAAATACATTGATTAAAAATGAAACAGAAGTATTATTTGCTATAATATTTACAATTTACAGTGGAATGAAATAAGAGCATGGCATTTGTACAGGTTATCTGACAGATTTGTGAAGATTAAATCTCTTAATAAGCGTCAAGCTCTGGGAACAATGGCTGGCACATAACGCACCACGTAAGTTTTAACTATGTTGTTACTATTCACAATTAAATAATTACTAATAATAAGCCTTCTCTTTTTAATCAAAAGGGAGATTATTTGGCATTAGAAAAAGAGTTAAAATTAGCATTACAGAAATTGAAAGGAAAATCAAAAGCAACCAAGTTTCTCATTATTTGATTTAATTTTAAATAATACTGTATCTGTGTACCACCTCACACCACGTCAGGGTTACCAGCGCTGTATTTACCTTGCATTGTGAGAAATACTTGTTGAAGTCTCAATAGACGTGGCTGTAAAATGCGATCATACTTAAGGGAATATCTATTTCAGTTGTGTCAGGATAACATTATGTCGGCTTGAGTCTTTCACAATTAATATCACCAACTTCCCAAAGTCAAACATTTAGTGTTCTGCTTGTTTGAGCTTTGCTATTTTAGGTAATGTTATGTTCCCCTTTTCCAGAGAATACAGAGAGGAAATACAGAGAGGAATACAATACTCGGTGTTGATATGATTACAGGGAATGAGACACCTTCAGACTCTTGACGGTAGGAATGAAATACTATAGTCAGGATTACAGAGAATGATCTATTAATGTGTTTCTAAAATAAAACTCACTGCAATTTGATCCAGAATCTTCATTTCTAGGAATTTATCTTCAAAGATAAAATTGCCTATATTAGCAAACTTTTTACATGTAAGTGTTCATCTTAGATTACTTATGGTAGTAAATATTCTTAAAAATGTCAAATGTCTGAAAATATAGGATTAAATGAATAGTAGTATCTTGAGCCCGGGCAGCCACTCATAATCAGATTAATCAGAATAATTCTAAACTCATGGAAAATTTATCATGGAACAGTGTTAAGTTAAAATGTTGCTTTTTGGGGTGCCTGGGTGGCTCAGTTGGTTGAGCATCCAACTCTTGATTTTGGCTCAGGTCATAATCTCAGAGTCATGAGATTGAGCCCCGAGTCAGACTCTACACTGGGCATGGAGGCTGTTTGGGATTCATTCTCTCTCTTTCTCTCTCCGCGCCCCCCCCCCCGCCCCCACTCCTTTCCCACTCACACAAATGCACACACGCTCTCTCTTTCTCTGTTTAAAACAAAAAAAGAATTCTTGCTTATTAAACAGTATATATAGTATATTCCATAATATGTAAAGGAAGTAAAACTATAGCATAAGGACACATCAAAATGCCAACTATGATATCTCAGAGTAACAGGATTGTGAGTTATTTCATTATAATTGTGCATTTTTTTGAATACTGATAATGAAATAAGAATGAATTGTAAATAGGAAAAGCAATATTATCTATTTATCTACTAAAATATAATAGACATAAAGTTGGGAAGTCTATGTTTGAAACTTAACCTTATTTATTGAGTCGGGAGAGACAAAAAGATATATGTATATATATATACAGATCTTCCTCGACTTGATGGGGTTATATTCCCATAAACCCGTACGTTGAAACTACAGTAAATTGAAAATACATTTAATCCACCTAACCTACTGAACATCATAGCTTGGCCTTGCCTCCCTCAGACACGTTTGGAACACTTACATCAGCCTACAGTTGGACAAAATCTTTGACTATAAGCCGATTTTATAATCAAGTGTTGACTGTCTCATGTAATTTATCAAGTACTGCACTGAAAGTGAGAGACAGAATGGGTGCAAGACGGTGATCCTTGTACCAGTTGTTGACCCTCATGATCACGTGTCTGACTGGGAGCTGCCACTCCCCAGGATCACGCGAGAGGATCAGACCACATATTCAAAACTCAAGATACGGTTTCTACTTAATGTCCAGGGCTCTTACACCATGGTAAAGGACAACAATCCTAAGTCAAACCAGTTCCCTTAGTTCCCTAGATTGGGAACTGTCTATAGACACTCTCCTATCTACTCTTGGCAGTGACTTCCTAAAAGGTCTTCTTGACTCTACCTTTGGTCTTTCTAAATGTAGGACCATTAGGCATCCTTCTAAACATAAGTCCTGACTCTACCCTTGGTCCTCATTAGTAATCTTACTAACTGTAAGTCCTACCAAGTCACTACTCTGTTCAAAACCTCCATGGCTTCCCATCTCATGTGCAAGACAATGCACTCTTCAAGACTTTTGTAACTTGGCCTCCAACATTCATTCTGACCCAGTCCCTTACTATTTCTCCCTTGTGCCCACTGCACTTTAGTCACCCCAGCCTCCTTGTCTTCCCTGGGATATCCCAGACCTGTGCCTGCCTCAGGATGTGCACACTTGCTTCCCTTCTGCCTGAAACACTCTAGCCCCAGATATCAACTTGAATTGCTCCTTGATTTCACCAAAGCCTCTGCCCCAAACAAGCCTATGCAAAAATGGTACCCCTCCCTCACCTCTGGCAATAACTGTCTATCCCTCTGCTTTTTATTTTTCTTTCCAGCATTAATGGTTGATATTTATGTTTTATGCGGTCTCTGTCTCTCTGTATATTTTTTATCTATGCCCACTATAATATAATCTCCACGGGGAAGATTTGTCTTCCTCACAGCTAAATACCCAGCAACTAGAACAGCCCTGACACTTACTAGGTACACGATAAATAACTGCTAAATGGATGAATAAATGGGTGATTTTAAGTGATCTCTACACTCAATGTGGGGCTTGAACTCACGACCCCGAGATCAAGAGTCACACGCTCCACTGACTGAGCCAGCTGGGATGCCCTTAAATGGTTGATTTTTAAAAAGTTAGTTTAATTGTTTTAGTTAACTATTGCTGTATAACAAACCATCCCCAACACTTAGTGGCTTGAACCAGAGACAACTGTCTTTGCTCAAGCCTCTGCCATTGGGCAGGCCTTAGAAGCGGACACTTGTCTTTGTGTTCTTTGGGGCCAGCAGGGTCAGCTCAAAGGCTAGGTAAGAACTTAATAAATTATTTAATTCCAGTCTAATCAAGTGGCTTCCATCCAGCTTTTAGTCAAAGAGTAAACAGTCTCAAGAGTCAGGTTTCTGCTCAATGTGAGAATAATTAAAAGCTAAAAGCAGTCTCAGGATAGATAGAAGGCTAGGTAGGAAATGAAGTGAATTACACTGGTTCTTTTTAAACATATGCTGAGTGACCACATGGCACAAGTATTATGGGAAATTCCAACAGTGGAAAATATGTCCATTACATTCCTTTCTATCACCACGCTCCACCTCCCAGAACTACCAGTGCACCTTGTTCCTTCCCCAGACTTCTCAACTAACCATGTGGGTGACTTTTTTTTTCTATTTGGAGCCCTAATATTCTCCTCACACAGAAGAGGAGTTGGGAACCTAATTAGTCTGCAAGGAAGACACACAACCTAGTTCAATTAAATCACACAGCCCTGCAAAAAACAATTACTTATTTTTCAATAGGTACAGTAATGTGTCTGGAAACAGTATTAATTGAAGTAGAAACTTGAAGCTAAAGACAAAGGTAGAATAGTCTGTGTGCTGTTTGATGATCAATGATTAAGTTTCTGAATGTGCTTGTATGAGTTGAGGATCTCATCAACCATTTATAACACCACATGCCGCATTAATAATTGATAAGCACAAATAAATGTGAGCAGAGAAGATTTATTATCATGGGCCTCAGTCTTTATAAAGTTAAAACTTTGCATAGAGTCTTATTTTTCAATACGTTGAGAGAGGTCATAGTGACAGAAAGAGTAGTCTATGGTTAGCGATGCTTTTCAAACTTGTACATTTAATGATCGCAAAAGCATCTATGTGCAGCAGATTGGTGAAGGACTCAGGCTGAGTAAGATATAGGTCTGCTTCATACCAGCTATGTGACCAAGCGTAAGGTATTCACCTCGCTGAGCGATGCCCATGCTCCTCGTCTTCACGATGGGAGGAGAAGAGTGTCAGCCTACTAGGGAGGCTTTGCAGGTTAAATCGTTTGATGCCTTTAAAAATCTTAGGACATAACTGTTGCTCAATAGGTGTTAGTGATAATCCATTTGTCATTACTCTTAAATGGTTGTGTACAATGTACATGTATCAAAGACCTCTTGCAAATACTCTGCAGACCTCAGGACTGTTTAGCCCGTATGTCGGTGACACTGATCTAGTCCATCGATACCTGCAGTCACTTACATTCTTCCTGTTATTTAAGACAGTTTGAAGAGCCTCATCCTCGACTACCTGTTCCAGGCAAACTCTTCATTCACTTTCTAAACTTAGCATCAGAGCTAGGCATTGATAAAATAAATAAAACACAAAATGTGATGTATAATTTAAAGCACAAGTAGTAGGCGAGTGCCCTAAAGTGATGTGCAAGGGGTTGGCCAAATTAAATAAAAATGGGAGAGATCTGTGATGTGAAAGCAATAAATAAATTAACGATTTGCAATCCCATTTGCTAGTCTAACAAAACTCTTTGCTGGTCAATCAGCCAGTCATTTGTTTATGAAGAAACCAAGGTTAAATACATACTGCATCAACAAATTCATCCTCATGTGCCTCACGTAAGACTATTTTGAAGGGTTAAAGTTGAGTCCCCTAATCAGTTTATAAGCTATGTCTAGTGAAGTCAACTTTGACCATTCATTGGCATTTTGATGAATCAGTCTTACTAGGTTATTCGTGTTCCCCAAGAGTTAGGTAATATTATTAACCATTTTGCAACTATATCGAAACATCTTTAATAATTTATTTAAAATTTGAGAAAAGAAAGCATAAATATACAAAAAAGTTTAGACTCTTTTTAGGGATACAACCTAAGGGGAACAGGGGCAAAATCATTAAGTCCCACGTTTTGAACCTGGGTTTCTCCACCTTGGTGCTACTGACATTTGGGCTGGATCATTCTCTGTGGTGGGGGCTGTCCTGTGCCTTGCAGGAGGTTTGGCCGCACCCCTGGCCTCGTCCTTCTAGATGCCAGCAAAACCTCCTCCTCCTCAGTTGTGACAATCAAAAGTGTCTCCAGACATTGCCAAGAATCTCCTGGCAAGGAAGGAAAAATCATCCTGGTTGAAAAACACCATTCCGGGGCGCCTGGGTCGCTCAGTCGGTTAAGTGTCCGACTTCAGCTCAGGTCACGATCTCACGGTCCGTGAGTTCGAGCCCCGTGTCGGGCTCTGGGCTGATGGCTCAGAGCCTGGAGACTGCTTCTGATTCTGTGTCTCCCTCTCTCTCTCTGCCCCTCCCCCGTTCATGCTCTGTCTCTCTCTGTCTCAAAAATAAATAAACGTTAAAAAAAATTAAAAAAAAAAAAAGAAAAAGAAAAACACCATTCTAATAACCAAACCATTCCAGTAACTTTTGAAAGAAATAGAGAGCCCGGCTGATTCATACAATTTGATACATTACTGAAGAAGCGAAATCTTGTTGTACGCATGACTCTTTCTGCTTTATTCCTGGATCCCACCTCCCCATTCTCTTTCCCTTCATTCCTGACATATACTAGGAATTTTTTAATTTAAACTCTTCCCTGGATTGAAAAGTTAACGGTAATAGCCTAGTTTATTCAGCAAGGTATGTCCCCTGCTGAATAATAGGTGAATAAAATTTATTGATTCGCAATAAAAGTCATAAATTTATAAAGTGCCCAACATTGGAGAAAATGGTTATAAAAATCTAAATCCCGACGGCAGTACAATGAACAAGAAATAAGGTTTAGGTTGTATGATAAAAGGGGAAGCAAAATATGTTGCCAGAATTTGTATTAACTACGTGGTCTGCAAAGCTTGTTGAAGCTGAATAGAAAAATGTGATAAGGACGGTGAAAACTCCACTAGCTGAGGGATAAAAATAGTCGGAGGGAACAATGGCTCCTTCCTCTTTCTCTTTTTTTTCTTTCTCTTTTTTTTCTTTCCTTCCTCTTCTCTCTCGGGACCTACATACCTTGGCTCACATGCTTAATATAGTCTATGTCTTTGGCATTGACATACGTCAAGGAACAGATGATAGAACACTTGTACTTTCAGCTTGGAGTCGGAAACCCAGGAAAACAATAAATGTTTATGGAAGGTGGTAAAATTTTAAGGCTCCATTCACAACAAATGTGAAACACATGCAGTCTTGCTGAAAGCGCAGGCATTGTTGGAACTCTGTATTGACAGAATCTCGCGGCACAGAACAGACCCCAGTTTTAGCTTTTGTGGCACGGAACGGACTCAGGTGGAAAGGATTTTTTTTTCTCTCTTGACAACAAACAGCCCCACTGCCTGGCAGTTGTTGCTATTGGGAAGGGCCTCGTGAGTTTACATTTTTATGTTTTTTAGTTTTTTAATGTTTATTTTTGAGAGAGAGAGAGAGACAAGAGTGCAAGTAGGGGAGGGACAGAGAGAGAGGGAGACACAGAATCCGAAGCAGGCTCCGGGCTCTGAGCTGTCAGCACAGAGCTAGACGCAGGGCTTGAACTCATGAGCCGTGAGATCATGACCTGAGCCACCCAGGCACCCCAAATTTACATTTTTAAATGCATTTCCTAATTTTTTCTTGGTTTAGAAATTCTATTCAAGGGCGCCTGGGTGGTTCAGTCGGTTCAGTGTCCAACTTCGGCTCAGGTCATGATCCTGTGGTTCGTGGGTTCGAGCCCTGCATCGGGCTCTGTGTTCACAGCTCAGAGCCTGGAGCCTGCTTCAGTTTCTGTGTCTCCCTCTCTCTCTGCCCCTCCCCTGCTCATGCTTAGTCTTTCACTGTTTCTCAAAAATAAATAAATGTTAAAAAATTAAAAAAAAAATTCTGTCTCAAGTCCTGAGTCCTCTCCAGAGCCCAGACTTTTATACTCAACTGCCTTTGATGGCACACGCATGAAGATACTTATGAGGCACCAAGCTTAGCATGTTCAGGATCAGACCAAACCTGTTTTCTTTTTAGCATCCACTTGTCAGTTAATGATGACTTAGTCAAGTAAGAAACCTTAGACTCATCCCTGATTCTGCTCCTTTCCTTAGGTCTCTTCTCTTCAGCACTATCATCTCTTCTTCCAAAATATGGCCTGTATCTGTCCACTTCTCTGCATTTTTACTTCCAACTCCTTTGTTGAGGCAACCCTGTCATCCCCAGTGATGACTAGTCATCCCCAGTGATGACTAGTGGCCTATGACTTCCAGCCCTGCCTTTCAACGGTCCGTTGTTTCTTCAGCACCCAGCAATCAGGATCATAAACAAACAAAACACAAAAATAAATCGAAGTCAGATCACATCATTCCCCTGCTCAAAAGGAAAAACAAAAGTCATAGGAAAAAATAAAAGATCAGATTTATGGTCACCAGAGGCAGGGGAGTGGGGAGGAGGAAGTAGATGATGGTGGCCAAAAAGTACAGACTTAGTTGCGAGGTAAAAAAGTACCAGGGATGTACTGCACAAAGATGATGAGACTGTAGTTAACACTGATGTTGCAAGCTGGAAAGTTGTTAGAGTAGAACCAAAGAGTTCTCAAAGAAAAAGATTATTTCCATTTTCTTCTTCTTCCTCCTCCTCCTCCTTCTTGTTTTATATGGGATAATGGATGTTAGCTAAATTACTGTAGTGATCATTTCACAACATAGATGGTCTCAAGTTAGAGGCGGTGGTTCAACTTCATTTTTTGACTTTATAATGATGTGAAAGCCATACGCATTCAGTAGAAATTAGACTTCAAGTTTTGAATTTGGATCTCCTGGCTAGTGATGTGGAGTCCAGTCCTCTCCCACGACGCTGGCCAATGGCAGCTCCCAGTCAGCCGCAGGATCACCATGGTAAACAGCTGGTACACTCACCACCTTTCTGTCCCCATACAGCCATTCCATCTTTCCATGCAGTATTCAATAAATTACATCAGATAGGCAACACTTGGTTCTAAAATTTTTTTTTTTTCAACGTTTATTTATTTTTGGGACAGAGAGAGACAGAGCGTGAACGGGGGAGGGGCAGAGAGAGAGGGAGACACAGAATCGGAAACAGGCTCCAGGCTCCGAGCCGTCAGCCCAGAGCCCGACGCGGGGCTCGAACTCCCGGACCGCGAGATCGTGACCTGGCTGAAGTCGGACGCTTAACCGACTGCGCCACCCAGGCGCCCCAACACTTGGTTCTAAAATAGGTTTGTGTTGGATGATTTTGTCCGACCGTAGGCTAATGGATTGTTCTGAGCACATTTAAGGTAGACTAAACTAAGCTATGACGTTTGGTAAGTTAGATGTATTAAATGCATTTTTAACTTATGATATTTTCAGCTTATGATGGGTTTATTGGGATGTAACCCTATCATTAAATTGAAGAAGATCCATATAGGTAAGTTGAATGATTGGACTGTATACCCTAAAACTATATAGTGCTGTATGTCTGTTATACCTCAATAAGGCTGGGAAAAAAAAAGCTTATTAATTTTAGGCTATTGTAATGGAATTCTGACGCGTAAGGGCTGGGGACAGATTCTTTCAATCTATTTCACAATTGTCAGGCTCTAAAGTACTCTATTTTGTCCTCCAAATGATGAATAAAGGAGAATAATAAAGATGGTTAAAGGGATAGAAAATAGGTCATTTGGAAAAGAGTTGTTAAAAAAAAAAAAAGGATTATCTAGCCTGAAAAAGAAGACAAAGTCAAAAGAAGGAAGGAAAGAAAAGAAACAGCCCCTAAAACCTGTGCCCTGATCTAACAGGGTCAGAACCATGCGCCTGCTTGCCCCTCAAAACTCAACTCCTAACCATCTCTGCATTCAATCTATCCTTGCTTTCAGACTTATTCTTTCTGTTTCCCTAATGTTTGGGGACTTGCTGCCACCTCAGTGCTCTGGCTGTGGCCATTCCTTCTGTCTGGAATAATCTTCTCCAAGAGGAGGGCATTACCACCGTTGAGGTTCTGTCTTAAGATGATCTCTTCAGAGACCTACCCTCCTTCTCTAAGGCAGTGCTATGTGTCCCTCAGTCACTATCTGTCACATTATACCACTAATTAGTTGCACTTGGCAATTTTTTCATTGAGATAATCTTATGTATCCAGTGGTTTGCCTGGTTAGAGTCTCTGCTCCCAGAAAGAATGTGAGCTTATGAGCATGAGAACCTTGGCTTCTTCACCCTGTGTCCCCAGCACGTCTGTAATCTCAGCACCCAATGCTTTGCCTGGCACTTCACATGGTAAGTCATGAATAAGTACTTATGGTTGAGAAGTCTTTGATTTTTGCCCCGATACTCTATTTGGAATTAGTTACTTCTTCCTAACATTTACATAGACACATGCATTAAAGGAGAAGCTATTTTAATAATAGCAACCGTCAGTTGTTGAGGGTGTTGAGGGGCTTACGAAAAATGACCTAAAGTACCCAACTGAAAACAAAAAAAGTGATATGAAACCAAAGGAGACTATCAGAGAATATCACTAAGGAAAATATAATTTTTGAAAACATTTGAAATGTTCAAAAATATAATTTTTGAAAACAGTTGAAAACAATTGCTGCAATGAATGGTCTGATAATTTCTAAATTACTGAAGACTAAAGACCAAAGGTCATTAGAACCATGTCACCTGACAAATCCCCTCAGTGACCGAGAAAGCACACGCATTGTACGAGTAGCTCGCAGGAGAATACACCCTTGTAGAACCCGAAAGAATCACTTTTCTGGGAGTTTATGGTCACATAAAAGGGCAGCATGATAGACTTGGTGAAAGCCAGAATGCCAGCCATCCTCAAGGAATGGTTGGAGTCCTCAAAACAGAACTCTTTTGGAGCATCCAAGCCAGTCTGGAATTCAACATGACGCGGTAGAAAATTGCTCAGTGGTAAACCAGGAGGTGTGGCTTCCCATTCTGCCAATTGCCACTGAAAAGACTTATGTGGACTATTTCTACATGCAGAATAGAAAAATGCATAAAAATCTAAGAGAGAGCCTTGAATTGTAAAAACCAATAAGACTTTGCATGTGATAAGTTTTGTGAAGGTAGAGACTATGTCTATCTGTCCTATGAATCCCTGAAACTTTTCATAGTGCCTATGACACAGCAGGCACTCCATAAATATTCAGTGAAAAGATCAAAGCAAACAAGCAAGTATGGAATTCCATTAAACTTTGATATAGTTTATTTTTTCCAGAAATCAGATGCCGTCTCCTCCAGAAGGCTCTTTTACTGAAGGGGTTATATTTGTTCCTGCTCTGTAGTTCTACAATACCCTATGCCTCTTTCTAAGATTGTGTTATTCCTGGATATTCACCCATCTGTCCCTACTGCTAGACTGTGACATCTTCGAAGGCAAAAATTCTTCTCGGTTGACTGATACATGTATTGTCTGACCCAGAATGGGGCTCAAGAGATGTATGATAATATTTTTGGATGATAGGTGTGTGCTTTGTTGTATTAGTAATTTCTGTAAATTCCAGGATCTAGCTCAGTGCTTGGTACCTAACGGATACTGAAAATTAGTACTATTGTTTCTTTAAGGAAGGGATGGGTCAAAATTCTCCAGTCTCGAGAATTATATGCATGCTGAGATGGTTGAAGACAGAACTCTGGAGTCTAGAAATCTGGAATCTTTCACAGCCAAGGCTAGATTAAGACCTTTAGAAATCCTAAACACTGAAAATATCGTGCCATTTAAAAATTAAAGTAAAACTTATATGAAGACTGAAATCAAAACAGCTTTTTTTTAATGTTTATTTATTTTTGAGACAGAGAGAGACAGAGCATGAACGGGGGAGTGTCAGAGAGAGAGGGAGACACAGAATCTGAAGCAGGCTCCAGGCTCTGAGCTGTCAGCACAGAGCCCGACATGGGGCTCGAACTCACGGACCACGAGATCATGACCTGAGCCAAAGTCGGACGCTTAACTGACCGAGCCACCCAGGCGCCCCGAAAACAGCTTTTTTTTGGGACACCAGGTTGTGAAGTATATCAAAGGTGAGCTTCTTTGTCCCCCCCTTTTTGAGTGCCTTTGGGTACTTCCTGTTGTCTCCTTTGTGATTCGTCTTACATTGGCAGTGACTTGCCCAAGGTCACACAGCTAGTTAGTAGGAGAATCCAGCACAGGTCAAGAATCTTCTTGCCTTTTCATGATGCTCTGCTTCTAATTCTTATCGCCAGGTGTTTCTGGACATGTTTTTGGGTTTACAGTTAATGCTATTAGTTCTAGTGCCACCTTCCCGGAAGGTTGGAGTTAATCAAGTAAGTCAGACTTGAACAGACTGGTCAACTGGTCTGGAAAGGACACCCTGAATCCTCACTGCAAAGCACAAAGTCTTTCCTGTTCACTTCCTATGAAATCAGCCAGGTGTAGCTGCTGCCTGGAGGTTAGTTCAGTGGCTGGAGAGAACAGCCTCAGGGGAAAAAATAAATTCAAAACGGTGAAGTGTGCTGACTTGTGCATCTGAAAAAAGCTGAGGAGGCTTCATCTCCAAAGGATACGTAGACTTCGAGCTGAAGGAGCTTTCAAAGGAAGCTGAAGTTATGTAACAAGGAGGTAAGAGGGGATTTAAAGTGGTCTGCGAAGAATAACTAGGCAGGGGTAGGAAGGTAACAGAAAGAACATTCCATTTACCTTATAACAATATATTTCCTCCATGAAATTCGGTGCCAAGTCAGGACTTAATCCGGCAGTTCTGGAATAAAGACAGCAGCTGAAGCATATAATTTTAGTTTCTGAATCTTTAAATCAGAATTTCTCAATCTCAGCATTATTGACATTTGAGGGAGGATGATTCTCTGTTAGGGAAACTGTCTTACACACTGCACGATATATAGTAGCATCCTTGGTTTTTACTCACTGGATTCCAGTAGCATCCTCCCCACCCCAGTAATGACAGACAAAAATGCATCCAGACATTGCCAAATGTTCTTGGGGGTCGGGATGGGGGGAAATTGTCCCCCCCCCCCCAGTTGAGAACCATTGCTGTATATTAACTGATAATATTCGTGGTAAGTGAAATACTCAGAACACTCCAACAATTGCCTATCATTACTTAATAAATACCTCAAGGTTGGGTTTGGAAAAAATTGTCTTCCTTTTCCTATATGTGCAAGGACACAGGGGAGAATGGAAAGAAACTAGCTTCAGTGGGATTTTTGAATCTCACAAAGGAAACAACTCAATTTTGCATACGAAAAAACAAAGGGAAAAATGTTAAATACTGCCAACCTTCATCAATTACACTGTTATAGTGTAATTGACCTTCTATTAACTTCCAAGGGAGATAATAACTAGGAGGTAAATTTAGTTTGTTGTGAAAAAATCTCAAAGACGTAGTTAACCACTGTCGTCAATCCAAATGACCATATCATTCTTTGCCTGCAAAGTGCAAAGCAGAAATTTTCTTACTACCTTTTAATGTCTATGCTGTATCTGAGTCTAATTTTCTCCATTTGGAAGATGACACTAGTATTTGTGGAAACAACCTAACTGTCCCTTGATTGGAAAGTAGAGAAATAGGTTGTAGTCTGTTCATAGAATACTTTTCTGTAGATAAAATGAATGAACCAGATCTACATGTATCAACGTAGGTAACTCTCAAAAGCATAATGTTGTGCAACAGAAGGCAAATTGCAAAAAAGATACTTTACAGGGTTACTATTATGTAAATTTTGCAAACACACAATGCAAAATTGAATATTGTTTGTGGATATATACATATATAGTAAGAGTAAAAAAAAATGCATGGGAATGGTAAGCACAAAAGGGAAGACAATCTTGCTTTTAGCGAGAGAAGGTGAAGAGGAAATTAGGAAGAAATGGATCTATTAGTGTATATATAATGCTTATTGAGAGAGAGGGAGAGAGAGAGAGAGAATGCCCTTAGAGTAACATGTTTACATATATAAAATCTAGATGATATTTACATGGATATGTTACTTATTTTCCATGTATTATTTTTCTGTTAAATTTTATTTAAAAATAGTAAGATTGGAAACAATGAGACATCCGCATGCAAAAAAAATAATAATAATCTAGACACAGACGTTACACCCATCACAAAAATTAACTCAAAGTGACTAACAGACCTAAATGTAAAACACAAAATTATAAAATTCTTAGAAGATAACGTAGAAGAAAATATAGACGATTTGGGGTTTGGTAATGACTTTTTAGATACAACACAAAAGTCATGATCCAAGAAAGAATTTATAAGCTGGATTTCATTGCAATGAAAAACTTCTGCCCTGAGAAAGACACTGTGAAGAAAATAAAAAGTCAAGGCAGAGACTGGCAGAAAATGTTTGCAAAAGACATATATGATAAAAGAACAAAATCTCGACAATAAGAAAAGCAACTTGGTTAAAAAATGGGCCAAAGACTTTGACAGACACATCACCAAAGAAGATATATAGACAGTCAATAAGCATATGACAGGATGCTCCATAACATATGTCAACCAGAGATATGCAAATGAAAACAATGAGACACCATAACACAACTATTTGAATGGCCAAATCCAGCACATGGATAATGCTGAATGCTGATGAGGATGTGGAAAAATAGGACCTCTCATTCATTGCTGGTGGGAATGCAAGATGATGCAGTCACTTTGGAAGACAGTTAGCTACCAGAAGATATGAGACTCCTGGATCAGAGATGCAAACAGTTCATTACTAATAGCAATACCTGTACAATGTATCAGGAAGTCTCACTTTGTATCCTGTCTTACTGCCTTGGATACTTGGCTGAAGTATCCAGAACCGTTTTGTAACCAATTGGATACTTGGCTGGAACTTCCAGAACCGTTTTGTATAATAGTGGTTCCTTGGTTTGTTTCTAACTGTAGTGATAATGCCCACATTGAGTCTGATATTGTTTGTCTTGTTAAGAAAGCATGCCTATTTAAAAACGATAATGATGTTAAATTTTACCAAATGCCTTTTCTTTATCGCTAGATTTAATTATATGATTTTTCCCTTCATCCCTCCCCCCATCCCACTTTCTTCCTAACAACGTGCTGAAGTGGTAAAAGCAGTAGCTCTAGTCTTTCCTAGTTAGTGAGCATTACTTCTTGAATTCTGGTTCTCTCCATAATTTTACTGACAGAAATTCTTCATAATTTCTCACCCATTGATGGCATCTTTGAAGTCTCCAGCTATAAAAATGGTTTCCCCACATCTTAATGTATCTTTTTAGGCATTTCAACCAATCACTCACTCAATCAATCAATTAGTTTAAGTAACATAAAATAGAGGCTTTGTAAATTCTCGAAATCCACCTTCCTTGATGGTATGTTTCTTACATAGTGATGGGGCTGAATTGACTAATATTTTTGTCAATATCAACACGTGAGATTGATATCTTGTGTCTTCTCATATATAGCTTTGTTAAGTTTCAACTTCAAACTTATGCTTCATAAAATTAATTAGAAATATCTTTGTTCTTTTGCTGTGCTCTAGAGCAGACTGTACAGCACTGGGGATTTGAGTAAATTAGTCACAAAGCCCTCCAGAGATGGATTCATTTATGCAACTGCATTACCACCCATTGCTTTCCTTTTGTTTTTCCCTTGGATAAATTTCAGAAATTTGTATTTTCTGAGAATAGCATCCATTCATCTAAGAGCTTCCAATTCATTAATGTACAGTAAAGGTCAGCAAAATTTCGTATAGCGGGTCAGATCCTATACTTGTTTTCCTATTTCTTATTTTTATATTTTTGGAAATAAATTAAAATTTCAGTGTTTATTTTTATATATTTAGCAATCCAATTATTTAGACAATCTTCTAGGCTTGAATGGCCTAATGCTAATCTTAAATTTTTCCATGCATTCCTTATTCTTGTTTGGCTACAGTAGATATTCAAGCAATTTGGGATTGTTTTGGTAGGGAAGAAAACACGAGTGGTATGACCTTCTGATTTTTGCTGTACTGAAAATTCCTTATTGCCTTCACAAATGCAAAATATATTGTTTCTCTAGACAATTCTTGTGCGATGTTACTTGCTATCCTAATTGTATGAAACTTACTCCATTGTCCTCTACTGATGGTGACTGGCAAAACACTCCTAACACACAATGCATGCTTTTTGAGTTGATGGGCATGAACCTTTTTGAAGGCCAGGACCATTTCTGTTGGCTACTCAGTGTTTTCTCCAAAGCACTCACCACTGTTGATGCCTGGTAGGTGTATTAAAACATATTTGTGGGAGTAATGTCAGTGAAATTAGTCCAGAGAAAATAAACACATAAATACTGTTGACATTAATATGCATTAATTAGTGAATCGGCCTTCCATCCATCCAGAGCAAAGGGAAGGAAATCCATTCTGAACCCCCCTTCATCTTCTCTGGGATGGAATTCTCTGGTTGTGATGCATTTACTTGCTGAGAGTACTTGTTCTCAAATTCTTCAGTCACATATTTTGCACTGTCACAAGTTTAGGCCACTGAGGTCTCTGGTTCTGATTCTCGCTGGCTTACAGGGAAACCCCTGTGTATTGCATTGGTCTCCTATTGCTGTGTGACAAACTACTACGAAATATCAATAGCATACAACAAGAAGTATTTATTTAGCTTTTGAACCTATGCATTGGCTGACTGACGCTGCAGTCTAGTTGAGGAGAGTTGGCTCTGCTCCACGTGTCGGGAAGCAGAGTGATTTATTCTGTCCATGAAGGCGTGGGTGTGGGAGGGAAGCTGCAATGTTACATGGCAAAGGGGGTGAAAACAGAGAGAGGTGAGGAACTGGAGCCCCAAGATGCATCAATTGCATTCTTTTCCCCTGCTACAGCTGTGGCACTGGGTGTAACCCGGATGTAGACACCCTGTCTACTTTCTGCAGTTGTAATTTCAAGGGAATTCACAGAATTCCCCTCATTTGGGCTCCAGCCCTTCTTTCCCCAAGTTAGGCGATATTAACAGGCTTGGGCCATCGTCCTCTTTGCTTTCATCCTAAAGATATTTCTTAAAGTTGGTGGAGCAATGTAGGTGGAGTTTGCCCGCTGTGTCTTCCTTCTCCTTTCTAGTTCTTTCTATAATTTTACTGGGAAAACTCAAAATTCCTTACCTGCTGGGGGTCTCCTTCTAAAGTCTCCAGCTCTAAAAGTGGCTTCCCCACATTTTAATGTGCCTTTATGCATTTCAGTGGAGGGATGGGCGAGATCTGGATAATTGTTTTCATCAGTCTTATTCAGAAATCTCTAAATTGCCGCCTCCTTTCCAGATGTTAGTTTTTCTAGCACAGTCATGAGCTGATCTTTTCATTTCTTGGTTTCTTCCTCCCTGTCCCTTATCCTCAAAGCCTCTGCCCTCCACTTGGTTGAGTAGAACAAGCTTTGGTCTTTATCACTTCCCCTCTTCCTTTCCTGGGGACCCTGATTTGCCTTTGAACTCTTTTGATCACACAAAATTGTCTAACTGGGCATTTGGAGATATTCTCTTTCTCAATCTATCTGTGGGGTGCCTATGGACATTAAAATAGGACTTCTAAAGACACACATCTGAAAGGAAAAATGTCCTTTTGCCAGGGAATAATAAATCAGTAACGCTACCATCCATCAAGTTCAATTTTGGGGCAAATTTTAGAGGAGGAATTTTCAAAAAGAAAGGGGGGAAAGTCACCAAGAGGAGGAAAAGAATAAAATAAAGACCAACCATCATAACCTTTCTTTTTGTCACTATTTATGTTTTGGCTTCTCTCTGCGGTTTGACCTTATAAGAGCAAAGGAAGGAAAGAGTAGAAGACAAGTGTTGACGTGGATTCCATGAAAAGAAAAAGTACCTTCTGGCTTCATGTGAGCAGTGACATATGATCCAAGGCAAATCCTTCCTGCTACACTCTACTTTTTCCTCCCAAAGTATAGACTGAGGAAGTAGGCCTCTGGTTAGGCTGCCTTAAATGCTGACTAGGAGCTCAGACTGGCAGTAATAGTGGTCAAAGTGCAGCCTGAAGTTCAGCTTTGAAAGGGAACTTCATATCCTCAGAAACAGTAGCTGCTGAGAAACAAAATAGGGCCTTTGGAGAGGTGAAGAGAACGGAAGATGTTCAAGTCTGTGCTTGTAAAAAGTCAGGAGAAGGGAGCGGGGAACAGAAGGGGAGGTGACAAAGTTCAGCGGCATCCACCGCATAGGGAAATTGCCTCTTAATCATGTTTGGGGAAAACATCATTGTTCAACACTCTGTAGATGGCTTCGGAAGGTTGCACGAACAAGAATACAGATTGTTTACTTGAAGTCAGAGCATCTCCACATTCAAAGGAAAGAGTCGCTGAAATGGAGTTCCAGTGTATAACTTGAAAGGTAGTTCCTCTTCTATTGTTTTTGTTAAAATTGTCCCGAACTGTGATTAGTTCTCATTCTGAAGGTCTGACCAGCTGGCCAGTCTCAATGTATTCATGACCTCTGTCGACACCTTCACACCAGTGCTTTGATGACTGAACGCAATCTTGGAACTTGTCCTGAAGTACCTGGCCATTCTCACTCTATCTCCTGTGAGTCCTTCTCATTCTTCCCAATGTCTGTATCTCGGGTGGCCACGGTCCTTCCAAGCCCCTGCACAGCTCTCAACCCCCACATGTACATAGCTGTCACTGCACTGTGGATCATACCACACTTTCCCCTCACCCACCTCGCAAGCACACAGCTCTTTGAATCACACTGGCACATATTATTTTTTACATAATTATTTTATGTAATCCTCTCTTCTCTCACTCTTCTTAGACAATGTCTTCCATGCATTCCCCTCTTGAATGGAACACTAACTTTTTGAAATTGAATTGCTCAAAATGGAAGATATCTTTGCCGATAACACATTTTGGTCAATATACAGGTGGCCTTTGAACAACACAGGGGTCAGGGACACGGAGCCCCACCCGCCAATCAGAAGTCTGCATAAAACCTTTGATTCCCCCAAAACTTAACTATCAATAGCCTATCGTTGACCGAAAGCCTTACCGATAACATAAGCAGTGGATTAACATGTTATATGTATTCTAAACTGTACTCCTACAATAAAGCAAGCTACAGAAAGGAAAATGATATTAAACAAATCATAAGGAAGAGAAAATACATTTAGAGTACTGTATTTATAAAAAAAACCACATATGAGTGGACTGCACAATTCAAACCTGCGTTGTTCAAGGGTCAACTGTAGTGCAATTGTCACCTCACTGTCACCAAACCTTATAGTTGGATTTGGGGGGTGCAAATCTGAGATACAACTAGAGTTGGCTTCTCATTTGATGTTAGCCCTTCAGACCTTCATGTTGCCCCTGTGACTTTGCCGTAACACATACCCTTGTCGGGTGTCCATCTTTTACTGATAAATCTTATCACAGTTTACTATTCAGTGTCCCATTTTCTAAGGCTATATTGGGAGTATTTGCTTCTAAATTCCCTTATATGGCATGACGATTTATAATGGAAAAAGCTGAGGACCTGGGTTCACATCCAAGTTCTATCACATCTTATCTGTGTGTCCTTGAGGAAATCTCTTTACCTTTATGCAAATAGAAATGATAAAAATTTACTTGAGGTTGTATAAATAATGAGGATTCTTGGCACATAGACATCACTCCCAAAAGGCTTGGTTTAAAATGGGAACACAGTATTTTAAGAATTATGCCTTACCGTTCATGGGAAATTTTTGCATTATGAAGAGAGATTTAAATTGAAAAGGAGTCTAGGGGTGCCTGGGTGGCTCAGTCGGTTAAATGTCTTGACTCTTGATTTCGGCTCAGGTCATGAGCTCAGAGCTCATGAGTTCGAGCCCCGCATGGAGCTCTGTGCTGACAGCACAGAGCCTGCTTGGGATTCTCTGTCTCCCTCTCTCTCTGCTCCTCCCCCACTCACTCTTTCTCTTTCTAAAAATAAATACATAAACATTGAAAAAATGAAAAGGAGTCTTAACCTGCTAGTGAAATTTCACCCAAGTTGACAAACCAGTCATGTTGGTGTGTATTTAGAATGGGGGCTTGCAGCTGAAACTTTCATACCATATTATTTCAATAACAAGTTTTTCTAGTACAGTGAGAGACTAGCTGTGGCATTTGGAGACATTAAGACTCGGCCAAGATGTCTAGGTAGTTCTTCACTTTGTTCTATTCAGATGATTGGATCTGGTTCCCACATGATTCAAATTGGCCATTTCCACCTGACCACATTTACCAGAATGTTCATCTTCTCTTTACGCCAGAGTCTCCCATGCAGGTGATGGCTCTAGGTCTCGACCATCTCGTCTTATTTGACTTGCTACAGAGCCACAATGAGTATACGATTAATATACTCAAGCTTTAGAGCCAGGCAGGTCTACACTGAGACCTTGATTCTGCTAAGGCTTTACCTGGCACAGGTTTACCTGTTATGTTGAGCAAGAGGCTTAACTGTTCCAACCCTTCCGTCCCCTCTTCAGTGCAGAGACCAAATGACTCCCCTCCCCAGGTTGGTGTGAGGGGTAAAAAGGTTAATGTTATCAATCACTTAGCACCTAAGATGTGCTCAGAGAAAGGAAGCAAAAACTCCCTTAGCTGTTAGTTTATTTTATTTTGTATTTTATATTATACATCGTATTGCATTGTATTGTATGTATTTGATTTGCTTTTGGTGTGGAATTTCTTTAAGGCAACTTTCATGTAAAAGTGAGCATTTCTGAAGCAAAAGGATATTTTAAATCAGCGATTCTTTTCTTTCTGCTCTGATCACGGGTCATCATGCTGCCTGTGTAGTCAGTACTTTGTCATCAGGTTTTACCAGTAACATTAGCCTCGTCTTTCTAATGCCAAGAAATTAGAGGTAATTCAGACTGACAGCATTATCTGCCATATGACCAAAAATGAAGATCTGCAAAAATATTGATCGACCCCCAGAGCAGGAGGTGGAACATGAGGGCAGAAGACATATGGAGGCAATGGAGAGGAACAAGGTATCCTCCCGAGTTTAATTCCTTCAGAAGAACATTTCTTCCACAGATTTTTGATGCGGCTTCCTAGTCTCAGAAACACGAGACCCCCGTGACCAGGCGGATGCTCATTTTTACTGTCTCCGTTAATCATATTAACTGGATAATTGCTGAGTACTGAGTCCACAGACCTAGAAGACTCGGCCATCTGATCCATGAAATGAGCCGCACCCATAATTCAGCTAATAAAATCACAGAAGTGAAAAGAAAATTGTTCTATTAATTTGTGTCTGTGAATTCTGAATCTTGGCTTCAGTTTGCGTCCTATTGAGCAGGGCTTTTCAAGTGCAAGTGCATATCCTTCGGGGGTTATGAGCTGAGAAAATGCGAAGCCAAGGGATAAACATGGCATATCAATGACTTAATTCTTTCATTCACTCAACAAACACCGATGAAGTATTTACTCTGTGTCAGGTACTGCCTCAGCCCAGGGGATCCAGCAAGGAAGAAATGAATCATAGGTCTTGTTCTCTCGGTGCTCATGGAATAGTGCTGTGAACTATATATCAAAATGAGACTCACACAAATCTAGCCACAGCATGAATTTTTACTTAAAAGTTTGGTGGAAAAGTGGTTAAATGGGAATAGACTCAAGTACATATTTTCACATTGTCTTTTACATTAAGAAAAGCACATTTTTTCTTTTGTGCAAAAGCCAATATGTAAATTACATTCTTCCAGCTTTGATGAAGTACAGTTGACAAATAAAAATGTATATATTTAACATGTACATATAAGTGACTTGTTAATATAAAACATAAAGCTTAAAGGGTATGTCGTGATTTTGGGCTAATTTCCACATGCCTCCATCGTTAGAGGCATGTTTAGGAATGTTTAAAAGTATGGAAATAGACAAAGCTAGACAAAGTTTGGGAAAATTACTTAAGATAGCATTGATCACACCTTCAGGGAACTTTTTCTGGTGACACAGACCTGGGCCACCTCTATGTTAATGACAGGAAAAGGGCCATGATAGTGCCCTGGCTCATTGCCTCCTGTTTGAATATCTCACTTGGCAGGTGTTACTTCTTCCAGGAAGCATACATTTTAGCTTTTTCCAGAATACCCTGGGGCTTTTTCCCCCCTTCCATCCTTGGTTCTTCCAAAGCCTACAAAGAGACAAGTTTGGGGTTGTCCAGACTATTTCTGCAACAGTCTTTCTTTATTTAATAACTGCCAGAATTAGATTTGATGGAGGAACATGCCAAAGTACTGGGCTAGGACTAATTTTTTTCACCAGCTCATAAGTGGAATGGCATTCTGCAATCTCATTTTTATGAAGGTATAAAAACAAATGCTGTGCATGAAGAAATTTATTGTGAAGTCAACTATGAAGAATTAGACTTGTTTATAGGCTTGTTCTATCTCTTGAAATAACAACAAAAATATTGTCAATAGGTAGTTTCCTTAGGTCAGCATGCCAATCCCTTTTACCTTCCTGGGGGTGGTGTAATAGCAAAACATATCAGAGTTGACACTTCTGGGGAAATATAGAGAGACATAAAGGAGAAGAAAAGGGAAGGAAGTGATTTAATATTTATTCTTTTTTGATATATTTACAAATGATAGTGCTACCACAATATTACCTTTAAATTCTCTGGAGTCAGGGGTAAATAGAAAGGAAATTGTTCTTTTTCTCCCTCCTTTAAAAACTTAACACCAAGTGACAGAGTTATCAACCCATTCCTAACATTAAAGGATTACATATTTTTATAAAAAAACAGATCAAGTATGGAATTATCGTGAATAATGCTTTTCAATTTCATTTTGTGAAAAACACAGATGTGGAATTAAACATTATATTATAGACTTGAACCCAAATCAATGAATATTAAATTATATTATTTTATCCTGTGAATGATCAATTAGGTTTTCATAGCAACGCATTAACTTCAAAAAATTAGATTTACATGACAATTTTAATGCTGATGGGATAATATTTTAGTGGGCAGTGTATGCCTAATCTTTTTTCTTTTTTATATAAAGATCTGGACTATGTAATTTACATTCATTTTCTTATCTCTTTCTCTTAAACATTCCTATGTTATTATCCCCAGTTTACATCAGAGAATAGGGAAGCCCATGCAGTAATTTCCCCCAAGTTCTTTCAGATAGTATATCCCTGGGTTTCCAGTTACATGAGTCAATATAGTCCTTGTTTAATTAAGTCAGCAGAAAATGGTTTCTGTCACTTACAGCTTTAAGCGTCCTTTTTAATACATGTCCTTATGGAGATTAAATTCTGGTAGACAAGATGCAAATAAATAAGAATAGTACATGATAAAAGGGGTAAGTACCCCGAACGGCACAGGTAGGTTGTGTGCGTGGTGAGGATTCATATCATTTGTGTTGATTCGGAACACATTCTTGAACCACTGGATTTGAATTACATGTAGCTATTGTAGGAATTTAAAAGTGTCCTTCAAAAGCTCTGTTGAAATGTATGTTATTATCGGAACTAATTTAAACACAGCACTTTAAGTACATATACGTTCAAAGTAATTTAAAAATGCTAAAAATTGTATATTGTGGGGTTTCCAAGAGACGGATTCCATGTTGGAGGATTATTTTTCCTCCTGTCTACTGCAATCCAATTCCTTCCCTCCAATGCCCAGTTACTTAAGCTGTCCTTACAAAACGATACATACAAAATATTAAATAAAATTTCAAGAGAGAAATTCTGCAAATCATATGTTACCATTCACTCTGCTAACATTGGTGCGTCCCTAATGTTCTGTGCTTTGCAGCTCCTGAAAATGATTCTGGCTGTGACTTTCAAACAGAAAACAAGGGATAACATCGGCCACCTCCTGGAGAAATGGATTAGGCTGCCTCATCGGATAATTAATACACTTAACACAAGTTATTCAGATTATCTGTCTCTAACCATCGACTTGAAGAGGCACTTGTCAAAGTCTCCCTTTTAAGACTTGCTGTGGTCGTGAAAACAAGTTCAGGCAAATTAAAACATAAAGAAGAATTTGCATGCAAAAGAGTGAAAGAGGCCAACAAACAAAAGCATAAATAAAACATGTCTCTAAGGCAAAAGAACCAGAAATTGCACCGGAAATATTAAATCTGTTGTGTTTTTTTTCAGGGCTCTATAAATTCATAGTGGTGATCCTAACCCTTGAGGTCAGCCGAACTCATCATGCTAATAAAGATGGGTTACCAGCTTGGATTTATAAGATCTTTCCTGGGATGGACAGAGGTGATGAGATACAGCCTTGGGCCAGGCTTCACATACCTTAGAGGCCCAAACATGGGCATAAAAATGAGATTATGTACTCATTTAGAGTAACACGGACAAAACTGCAAGAACATACAGCATTAAACTTTAAACTTGATTCCCCAAACTGGGCAAACCCAGTGCTCCAGAAATTACTGTTTTGTTTTTTTTTCTTAATCAGAAATTTTCTGTCTTGTGAATGGCACACTTACATTGCATTGGAAAGCTTTTGTTAAGATAGGGTTGATTATACCTTCAGGGGGCCTTTCCTTGTGACACTGTCCTGGGCCACCTCTACGTGTAATGACTGGGAAAGGGCCATGACTGTGACTTAGCTCTGACTTGCTATTTCAACAGGTGCGTTTATTATTTTGTAAGGACAACTTAAGGAACTGGGTGTTGGAAGGAAGAAATTTGATTGCAGTAGATGGAAGGAAAAATAATCCTCCAACGTGGAATCCATCACTTGGAAACTTGTCACTTAAAAGTTAATATCAAACTACATCATAATTTTTATACTTCTGATTGGGAATTTATTACAATGCTTAAAATACTGCAATATTCAAAAGATGAAAATGGCCAGGACCTTTATCGTTCTCTGAGACACCCTGGCATATGAGGGCATTTCTGGAAGGTTTGACCTTTGCTAATCAACCTACCTTTCCTCTACTCAGAGTTCTCAATTCTTGCCTTTCTAACTTCTCCTTAACCCCCTATTCTGGCTCCCAATTAACCTGGGATTTTATATACTCTCCTTGGTACCAGGGCTTGGTTTTCCTTCCATTTTCTTGTATTTTTTCTACCACTCTAGCTCCTGATATTTTCTACCATAGGAATCCCCTACTCCACAGCTGGAATCCTACGAACTCTTCTTTTTGCCCCTAAAACTTGGGCAACCTGGCTTTTCCATGAACGAGCATCGCCCACCATATTCATCATCATGGTGCAGATTTAAATATATCTCACCAAAAGTACATAAATTGAATCCTGTGTCTATGTATTGTTTCAATACACTCTAATTCATATGTTTTAGTTCTTTTGCAGGCTCAAGTGAGATATAATATAGGTCAGTTTTCATATGATAAAATTCAATGTTAGCAAAAACAGTGCTTCTATTTATTGAAGACTTAAAATTGACTGTGGAGATGGAAAAGTCTACTGGACCCTCTAGGACCACGAGAGAGGGGGTCATCCATCTCTGAGCTCCTTATGATGGTTTGAAGAAAGATAAAGTTTGCTTCCTGTTTGTTCCTCATCACAGAACCTTACGCTGGTTTCCAGGAACAACAACAACATATCTTCATATGTACAGATAGTTTTTGTTGTTGTTTGCATAGAAGGACTTTAAGAAAAGCTCCAGGCAAATTAAAACATAAAGAAGAATTTGCATGACACAAAGTAACACACACAAATATAAATAAAATTTGACTCCAGGCAAAGCTACCTATCAGAGATGCATTAGAGAAGTAAAACCAGTCTTTTCTGATAAATGCTGTGACCATAAGCCCCTAAAATTCTAGGGTTGTTCATGATGAGGTGTTATCGCAGAAAAAGTTGATTGATACATAAATGCAAAGAAAGGAGAGGAACTGAGAAAGAAGAGTTAGCATTAAGTGGGGGAAGGAAGAAAACTGGAAGAGAGAGACGTCATAAACCACAGGAGAGAAGGTATTTGGTAGATCTTTTAAAGGTTCTTTGCTTTTGACTAACGAAGAGCTCATATTGAACTAAAGGAGTGGGGGGGGGGGGCACCTATCCAGCAGCCAGATCAGCATTATTAACCCTGAGGATCATCTGGACAGCCATAAAGTAAAATATCATGCAATTATGTAATACAACACAAGTTCTAACCATATATATCAACTAAGAAGAATTCACTCTCTATACTGGGAATGGAGAAAAACCAGTTGCAGAGAACCCCATATCATGTTATATTTGTGATGATTTCTTGCATAAAAAGACCCATCACATTAAAATCACCCTAGATGAGTATATTATATATTTTTGCAAAAGCCTTTATGGGTCATGGAGAAAGATCCAGAGAAACACACACCAGGCTGCTAATGTTGGCCTTAGTTGGATGAGGTGGGAAGGGAAGGGGAAGAGGGTTGGTAGGAGTGAGAAACAGGTGGGAATCCAGTAAGAAGTAGAAGATGAACAAATACGAATCTGAAATAGAATACAGGATGGTATGGTGAGCCACTGTTTTGGTCTTGGGTGGTGTTTGTAGTTTGGCTTGTTTTGTTATTAATATGGTTTTTATGATGAGTACAAAAAGCCACGAAGGAGGAAGAGAAGAGTGCACAAGGTGGAGGCAGATTTTTAACTTGAGAACTGCACACTTGTAACTGGGTAGAGCAGCAAGAAGGCGCTGTGACTGTGCTGACGGGAGCTTCAGAGCAGTGGTGGAAACAGATGCTGGATTCACTGGGTTAACGTGCAGCTGGAGGCAAGCAAATGAAGGTAGCATGCTTTCTAGAAGTTTGTAAAAATGAGAGGAGGGAGGGAAGGAACTGGGGAGAAATCAGGGTGGGAGAAGACAAAACTGTGCCACTCATGTTTTGCTGGCCTCTTCTCCCAGGCTTACTTTCTTCTCTGCCCACTCTCTGCCCAAGCCTCTGTGCCATTGGATCCAGCAGTGATCATCCGACTGGGGAGTCCCAGCAAAGGCTCAGAGAACTGGGGCACGGGGGTGGCTCAGGTGGTTAAGTGTCCGATTCTTGATTTCTGCTCAGGTCAGGATCTCAGGGTTCATGAGATCTGTGCTCATAGCACGGAGCCTGCTTGGGATCCTCTCCCTCTCTCTCTGCTCCTTTCTTTCTCTCTCTCTCAAAATAAATAAACAAACATTAAAAAAAAATCTCAGGGCTGCCTGGGTGGCTCAGTTGGTTAAGCGTCCGACTTTGGCTCAGGTCATAATCTCATGGTTGGCAAGTCAGAGCCCCGCATTGGGCTCTGTGCTGACAGCTCCGGTTCTGTCTGGGGCCTGCTTCGGATTCTGCTTGTGTGTGTCTCTCTGCTCCTCCCTTGCTCATGCTCTGTCTCTCTCAAAAATAAATAAACATTATCTATCAATCAATCAATCAATCAATAGATAAATAAATAAATAAATAAAATGCTCAAAGAACAAAGAAGCTAGGGTATTTATTCCCCTCTGTTCCCTCTCTGTCTAGTCAGTTTGGGTGCGAATTTCACTCTTCTCTGGATACAAATCCTACCCATTGGTGCCTCTTCCATCATGTCCATGCATGCTAGGTTCTAGAAACCCTCTCCCCACCACCATTTTTGTCTCCTCACTCACTGTTGTTAATTCCTGCAGGCTTCACAATCCCGTATGGGTGCTTTGAATCTATGGAGTGTGCCATTAGTTCCTGCTAGAACTCTGAATAGTGATACACAAGTATTCTTTTTTTTTTTTTTTTTTAATGGGAAAGAGGAAATACCAGAACTGGATTCTTAGGATTGGATATAGAGCTGGGGAGAGGATTAGTTCATGCTCTCTCTGTGACATCACACCATATACATAGTGTTTATAGAGCTAGTCTGTGGAATGCTGAGATATTCAGAACCCAAAATGATGTAATAAATCAAGGGTGTAAATGCATATGGGTGGAGAACTGCTGTCCATTCTCACAGATAACATGAGAATGGGCCAGCCATGCATTACTGGGTTTCCTGTTAGAGGAATGAGGCCCTGGATGGTATCCTGTAGGTCATCTTGGCTGTTTGTACACCATGAGCATTCTTGCCAAACATCCCTTCCATAGGCAGAGAAAATACACCACTATCATCATAAGGGATCTAGACCAAATATTGCAATGCATGGCGATTCCATATGGATCTGCATCTGGGGAGCTCCTGCCCTGATGTGGCTTTTTTCAGGGAAATGATAAGGTCTTCTTCCTTGGGGATTACTATAGTGACGCAGGAGAATTTTACCCGCAGTGAAATGGAAAAGTTGTGACAAAGTTCATCATAGTTCCATTCATTCATTTATTTTTATATATTTGTTATACTTCTGTATATTTAATTATGTGATGCCTGGTCATGAGTGTAAGTCCACTGAAGGCAAAATTTAATGCCTTTTACAGCCACTCTATACTTCATATGGACACACATAGATATGTATACATACATATATGTTAAACTCATGCATCATACATTTACTCATTTATTTGAATATTTATTGAACATCTTTTTTTTTTTTTTTTTTTTTTTTGGAGAGAGAGAAAGCAAACGTGCACGCGAGCAGGGCAGGGGCAGAGACAGAATCTCAAGGAGTCTCCATGCTCAGCTTGGAGCCTGACATGGGGCTTGATCCCATGACTCTGGGATCATGGCTTGACCTGAAATCAAGAGTTGGACTGAACCACTCAAGTGCCCCTTGGGCATCTATTTTATGTGGAATACTCTGCTTCTACTGATACACTCGGGGTTAGCATGGTTGCTTGCCCATGGTAGCTGTTTAATAAATACTAGCCTCCTTTCTCCTTCATTTGCATTAATGAATGTTACTTTTAGCCAGAGGAAGACCATGGGGAGGACTTTGTGCTTCTATGAAATCAACTTTCCTCCATGTCACCCCACCTTCCTCAAACTGTGGAGTCATGGGGCGCCTGGGTGGCGCAGTCGGTTAAGCGTCCGACTTCAGCCAGGTCACGATCTCGCGGTCCGCGAGTTCGAGCCCCGCGTCAGGCTCTGGGCTGATGGCTCGGAGCCTGGAGCCTGTTTCCGATTCTGTGTCTCCCTCTCTCTCTGCCCCTGCCCCGTTCGTGCTCTGTCTCTCTCTGTCCCAAAAATAAATAAAAACGCTGAAAAAAAAATTAAAAAAAAAAAAACAAAACTGTGGAGTCAGGAACAGAAGGCAATGTGCCATTTTTCTCCATCACATTGCTGTAACCTCGTTGATCAGGGACTGATTTGTTTTCTGCCAACGGCTAACTTGTTATTGACAATGATGGGTAAGCTATCCAACACTTACTCCAAGCGAGGTAGGCACCTGATCGTACGTGTGTCATATGCCATTAGCTGATTTCATACATGTGTTATGCCATTAGCTGATTTCAGGCACAATTTGGGAGGTAGGATGATGAACCAGCCATGTAATTATGATTATATGCTTCATTAATTCCAAATGTCACTTACCCCGTGTTGTCTAATATATAAAGTAAGTTAATCTGACTTCCTTCCACCCTCCCAATCCCCACTTCCCTCCCCCAGTGTGCATAAACTCCTCAATGCAGTGTTTAATATGGATTTTTTATTCAGTATAACTCCCAGTGACTGACAGTCCCCAAATGTCAGATCTTTGCTGAGAGAAGCATGTCTGAGGATCTCTGAAGGCTAATTAATGCTTCAGTCACACTGTGCTCTGAGGGAAGGCACGGAACGACTTAATAAGAGATGAAGAGAGCTCCGAAAATTACTGTAATGGAACAAAGAGAACTCTTTTCAAAATTCCCTTCCCTAAAATAAAATAAAATGAAACCCAGACTTGGAAAGTAGACCATTTCACAGCTTGGAAGAAGAGAGTGATGTGCAATTTACGATCTCTTGACCACCAGTGATGTCACAGATCAGGCGGCATGCACAGCACATTCCTCCTTAGCACCTGTTTCACGGGAACACGGTGAACCATTTCTCCCGAAGTCTCACCTGGATATGAGTGACTGTAATCAAGCTCCCTCATGACCTGAAAATGGTTAAATGCCTGCGGAAGGCCCAAAGAGAAATCAACAAAGGCATCGTGTTCATATTCTGCAAGAGTCTATGTAGAGGAAATCAGGAGTAAGAGCAGGACAGCGAACGAAGCACAGAGCTGATCTCTGTCTCAGCGTAGACGCTGTTTGTAGTCACCTCACGCGGCAAGATAGGTGTCACAACAGAAAATGCGTCACTACACGTCTAATTCTGTTCAGACGGTCCAGGTGCTTAAAGCCCAAGTCCACGCTTTGTTACTCTGAAATCACTTATTTTAGTTAATGCAAGAAAAGAATGTTCTCTTCTGTCCAATGTTTTCAGGAAGTGGGGCTGGGGAGCCAGGACCAAAGGAAGGGACCACAGACACCAAATGAAGGGAGGTTCGCATTTGATGAGCACGGAGAATGGTTAAGCCATCCTTTCCTGTGTGTCGTCTGAGGCCAAAGATGCAGACACAAGCGACAGAGCCTTGAACGCCCAGTCTCAGAACAGCTTCACTCTTTCTGCAAACCTGCCCTGGGAACCAAGGGAAGCCTGGACAAATTTCTGGGCCCAGGATCTGGAAGGGAGCCATTCTTGTGCCATATTCTTAAATAATAATGTAAATAGCCATCTTCTTGTGTGTTTAGTTTTAAATTTGGTGTCCACTTTCGAATATGCTTCTTTGAACATAGCAGGACACACTCTTGAAAGCAGTTTCCACCAACCCGATGTGAAATAAGTGATTTTGCTTCACGTTTTCCTCACCAAAACCTTCCTCACTTCCTCCCCATGCCCGGCCATTGTTCTGTATTATCCTTGCCTTTTGTACAACGTCGACTGGCGTCTCGAATAAGTCAGGGACCGTTCCTGCCCATGCACCCCTGTGTTCCCAATGCTGAAATTGCCTCACATACAAAGTACCTGAAATAATATTTGTTGAATGAATGGATGGATGGATGAGTTAAGCATTTGGAATTATAATTATTTGCTTCAATATTTTCCTGTCCTCTCAACTATATATTTTTAAGTTTGGGAGCCATGTCTCATTTTTTTTTTTTTTTTTTGTCTTTCCAAAACAATGAACGCTACTGTCAATTCTTAAAGTTTCATGTTTGCTCTTTTTGTGTTGAGGATCTTATCCCTCGTCAATAAACGATCCTGTTGACATGGTGGTTTATCCACTTGAATGTTACTTCATCCTCCATTAATATCGAAACCTCAGCTCTCTTTAGTTCTACAGTGAACTGGTGTTTCTTGGCCTATCCTTTTATTTAGAACCTCTTGAAATCATTTACTTTACGTCTTGTAAATACCTTGTGGCAGACTTTTTTAGTGAATCAATTCTCTCCTTATAGCTTTCGTTTCATTTATTACTATAACATATATGTTTGGGCTGACATGTCATTAGTTTTGTGCCTTCTTTCTATCACTTTTTTCTGCAATTCGAGTGGTCTGAGTTGTTGATGTTGACTATGTATAATAGACTTATGAAATTCTATTAATGGCATCATGTTAGACTTTTACATACATGTGTAAGTATACACACATGTGCGTGTTCTTCAACCTTTATTTCTGTCATTAGTAACAACAGTGCTGTGATAACCTGAATTTAGACCAACTCTTTTAGCCGAGAGGTAATTGCATGCTTAGTTTTTCTATTGCACACTTTTTTCAAAGCACAGATTATTATCTGTTTTTTACTATTATATATATACTCTTCTCATGGTTTAAGTGTTTGCCTCTAAGACTTTTATACTAAAGATTTCCCTGTTCTCAAGCTCTTAATTTTGCTTTATCCTTCAATAAATGAGGTGTATATTCACATTTCATGATTTTTTTTTCTCCAGGAATGCAATACTTTCTGAGCCCTGGATTACCTGAAAATTACCTTCATCCATGAGCAAATATGGTAGGCCATTAATTTTTGGATTGACTTCATATCCTTTCTAAACTGTGCAGCTGGCCTTCTGTTGCACAACTCAGGGTGTTGTAGATAATTCAGAAGCCAGCCTGCTTTGTTCTCCCTTATTAGGGAACTTTATCGTTTCTTCGCTAGGATCCTTGGGTGCTAGTTTACTTCCTCCATGTAATTTAAAAATTACAGCCAAGTGTACCTGGTTGCGGTTCCCTTCTCTCTGTTGTTCCTGAGAACACAGTGCATTTTTTCAGTTTTCGTTTTTATATTTTGCTACAATCTGAGAGATCGCTGTTGTCATTATAAGTAGATGCTATATTTTCCCACCCTTCCTGTTCATTCTGTTCTGGTCTTTTCTTCGGAAGCCTGAGCACAGATATCTTAAATCTTCATTCCGTATCTCTACATCGATTTCATGTTAGCGACTCCTTTTTCTATGTTCCTAGAAAACTTTTCACATTTATCCTTTGTGTCAAAGATGTGTTTTGCTGCAGAGGGGACTCTTCCTCAGTGCCTGCAATGTGGATTATAATTCTGCTTCTCCGTTTTAAATTTCCTTAAACTGTTCCCTAATCTCATCTATCTCTTCTGATATAAATGCACTGCTCCGTGCCTTTTTTACCGCTTGACTTCCTGCTTCTGTTTCAGAGAATGTCCTTTTTGCATTTTATTGAGGACAATAAACACATTCATGCAAATTTCTGCTAGTTCCTGCACAAATAATTTCCAGAGGTATAGTCTTTATGATATTTCAGGGCCATTTTTCCCATCTATAGTTTTTGTAGATTTTTTTTTTCTAGACAACACTCTGTCTTCCTCTTTGCTCCTATCTGAGTGAGCTGAGGCCTCTCTGAATTGGGGATGGTCTTTGCCCTAGCTCTCTAGCTGTGTCAAAAGGGTCCTATCAAGCTCTTTTACAGATCAAGAGAGACCAGACCACTTTATTTTTGCAGGCTTCCAGTATATTTAAAACTGAAAAAAAAAAGTCCCTATAAAATATACAAATGTTGTGGTGCATTTAAAATGTTTAGATTTGGGGCGCCTGGGTGGCTCAGTCGGTTAAGTGTCCGGCTTTGGCTCAGGTCATGATCTCGCGGTTCGTAAGTTTGAGTCTCGGGTCAGGCTCTGTGTTGACAATCAGAACCTGGAGCCTGCTTCAGATTTTGTCTCCCTTTCTTTCCGCCCCCTCCCCCACTCACTCTGTCTCTGTCTCAAAAATAAGTAAAAAACATTATAAAAAATGTTTAGATTTAACAAATAACTACTTTGTAATATGCACACACAGGAAAGTAACTGCATGTATAACCTTGCTGAGAAAAATGCATAAATATTTGGTTCCTTGCGAATTTTATATAAATGTCTTTCTTCACATCCTTCAATGAGAGTTCCTCAGTCAGGTCTTTTTTGCAGATATACAGCTTGAATGAATGTACCAATAACATTAACCAAATATATTTAACCTAATATATTCATTTTAACCTAATATATTCATTTTAACCAAATAATTCACTTTCAGTGTTTATTACTATGTCTTGCTGTACTCCTTGGGGCACAAACATATCACTACTGTTTCCTGTTCAAGTTCTGAACCAACCATGGGATGAGACAAAATAGTCAGCAGTTGGGAGAGCCAACCGTGACTTTTATTACTGAAAATATCTAGGCTGAAGATTCTAACTGTAGGAGAGCCAATCATACAACCCATGCAGTCCACCCACTCGTCTGCCTTCCACCTCTAGTTCTCTGGTGGAGAAGTGGGGTATCGCATCCCCTGACTCGAGATCTTGTTAGATTAGCTCCAGTCAATCACAAATCAGAGACCACCCAGCCCCCCATGCATCAACTAAATTATTGGCCTCTACTCTATGGGAAGAAGGGAGGGAAAAGTAGGAAACCAGGAAGGTTTCACAAATAGCGATGGGGAAAATGATCCCCGTTGAATGTAAAGTCTTCCTCTACCCACAGTGTTTAAATCTAATTAAATGAATGAGGTTTTTGAAACTAAAGAAAAAAAAAAAAACAAAAACCAAAACATCTATCGTCTCTAGCAAGCTGTGACTACAGAGATTCTTGTTACCAATGCAGTCCTTTGGGGGGATTAGTCTCCTCTTAGGGCAATGGCTCCTCTGCCCCACCACACCCTCACAGACAGAGCCTAAGCAGACAGAGAAGGTGAGCAGGGACAGAAAATTGCCTCATCTTCTGTGTTTTATGAAACGAAGGCCAGATCCTAGAACTTAAATGCAAGGCAGACTGTCTAGTCCCCTCGCTCCCTGATCTTGTTACATGCCCCATACATGTCATGGCGGCTGAATTTCCTCTCAGGGCCTGGCAATAGGTTCATCTGGTGAGAAGGACCGTTTGTGGTTGTAATGCAGGTTTTCTTCTTTATCTACCTTTTTTTTGTTTTTTGTTTTTTAAAGTTTATTTATTTTTGAGAGAGAAAGAGAGAGAGCATGAGTGGGGGAGGGGCAGGGAGAGAGAGGGAGACACAGAATTGGAAGCAGGCTCCAGGCTCCCAGCTGTCCACACAGAGCCCGACGCAGGACTCAAACTCACAAACTGCAAGATCATGACCTGAGTGGAAGTCAGACGCTTAACCAACAGCCACCCAGGTGCTCCCCTTTTTCTATCTTTTCAAAGATATTTTAATGGAATGATGTTGACTCAGGTAAATTTGATGTCAACTTAAATATAGTAACTTCCATTTTTGTTTCTTTCAAAAAATATAGAACATGGAGAGTTTCAAACTGTTGCCCACTTTAGAGGGATGCAGCCTTTATTTTCTTTGGAGGGGCTTACTTCCAAAACATCACACCCACCTGAATCAACAATGCTGCCTTGGTAAAAAAGTGTTCTGTTTTCACATTTCTATCTATTTTTTTCCCTCGGTTTTCAGAAATTGAATGTGTTGGAATTAAGCAGTTTCCTTTGACTCAGAAGAAAAGGACAATGAGTGATGGTTGGTGGATGGGGATATAGTATTCGCTCATTGGAGGAGAGTGTTCACATCTAGTTTGTAAACCGGGGCTTTGCTGGTGAGGACACCTAAGGAGTGGGGCCAGAGCACATGGCTGTCATGAATGGTCCAGACCCCACTGGCACAGATGTCATTCTTCATCAGCTAATTGGAGACAGCTACATCATGCTTCATAAGATATGTTCCCACGGTCGGCTTAAGAAAAATGACAGAGTGGGGGCCCCTGGGGGGCTCAGTCGGTTAAGCATCCGACTTCAGCTCAGGTCATGATCTCACAGCTCGGGGTTCAAGCCCTGCAACGGGCTCTGTGCTGCCAGAGCAGAGCCTGGAACCTGCTTCGGATTCTGTGTTTCCCTCTCTCTCTCTGCCCCTCCCCTGCTCATGATCTCTCTCTCTCTCTCTCTCTCTCTCTCAAAAATAAATGTTAAAAAAAATTAAAAGAAAAAAAAAGAATGACAGAGTAACGAAAGAGTGGCAATTTGCACTATGTCCCAATGGGCACATTTTGCTGTGATATCATCACAATAGAGACCAAATCCAGAGCTGAACATACATAGTCCAGTTTATTACGGGAAAGGTGGGTTCTTCACCCTGAAGACTCTCATTTTATTATCAACATAATTGTCATAACACTTCAAAGGCAGTGCTTCCTCAACTCTAATGTGAACACAAATCACGGGGAAATCTTGTTAAAATGAAGATTCTGCATTTTGGAGACTCCTGAGGGCCTGAGACTCTGTAACAAGTTTCCAGGGGAGGCCAGTATTCCTGGCCCACAGACCCTACCCTGACTGTCAAGGAGCTAAGCTATATCTGTGTGTGTGTGTACCAACATACACACTTCACGTACACACGCTTCACACACACATAAAGATGCTTTTTAGAAGGCCCCGGACATCCCAGATGGTTGATAATAGTCCTCTCCAATGCAGCAGTAACTAACAGAAGCAGGATTTTTTTTTCATGTGTTGCTTTCAATATTTTAAGCAATAGCACTACATGGATTTACAAAAGTCATCAATCCCTCTATGTTAAATATTGGCCTTAAAAAATGGCAAAGGCAAGAAACAGTTACCGACACGTAAAACTTTGTAGGAGGCCAGGGTGAGAAATGATTAGCTTGTGCAGAGGCAGTAATTTACAAAACCAACGGGGCATTGAAGGAACCACAATATTCAAACTCCCATCAATCACCCCTAAACTCTAGCTTTAGGTCTCCCCTGAAAGAGGAGAGGGAAGTTGAGTAACACACTTAAGAAAAAGAACTCTGGTGTAGGCTCGCATCTTCCTTTGTTATAAATGAAACAAATCAGGCATATTTATGGCGCGTCTCAAAAACGAGTCACATCTGGACTTGGCTTTATTCTTCACACCAATAAATCTACGTGTGACCCTCAACCTTCTCCTTTCCTCGTAAATTGCCTCCATCCACAACCTCTGTCCCCAGGATCAAATTAAACGGAGATGCTCACTTCTGCGAGGGGAGTGAATCGGGGAACTTCCCAGAGAGAGCGATATTGAGTGGTATTGATAAGAAAAGGCGCCATGCGTTATGGGAGAAGCAATCTCTCCTGACATCTCTCCCTGAAAGGCAGCATGATTAAGAGGAGGCAGAGAAGCCACGCCGACAGAGAACGTGCCTCTCCAGACACTTCCACGGCCTCGTAATTTCCACTTTGGTTGGTATTAGGTTTGACTGGAGCCTTCTGGGGTTTGTATGAAATTCACATGGGAACTTAAGCATGGAATTTAGTAAGCAGGAAAAGGTCTCCGAACTTAGATACAAAGCCCATTTTAGAAAGTATGTAAAGAACGGCCCAACATTCCAAGGATGCACAGCCTTGGCTCCCACCTTGAGTTTTATTAAAATGGCCCAAGGAAAGTGGCTGAACGGAATCTTTTTCTCCTTTGGCAGCCCCTATATTTTCTCTAGGTGTGTGAATAATGGCAGTTTATACCTTCCTCCGGTGTTACGGGCCTGGTATGCACTCAAGTGTGTTCAGTTTTCATTCAACATTTCTGTGGGGCAGGGACGCTTGATCTGGGTAGTTTCTCATGTATGTGAGAGAAGGCTGAAGCACTGAGGGATAGAAATCACATCATCAGTTCACAGAAAAGTCGGGGACTGGTTCCCAGGCATCCTGATTGCAGCATAGACTGCTTTTCATGTCTCAATGTGCCTCCCTTCCATTTCAGTGACAACATCACAGCGATCTCAGGCCAGACCAAAGCAAACAGAAGATGGGTCATTTTTGAAACACATCAGGCCCAAGAAAACAGACTCAGATGAAGGAAACAAGGCATGCATTCTCAGACACAAAAGTCGGGGCATGTAAAGATAAATAAGGAAAAAAACAAGTTTCCTTCTTCTAAAAAGAAAAAGCTAATTTTCTCCAGAAAGAAAAAGATTAGAATTGATAGGAAAAATTGCTAAGTGCCAGGGCTCAGAGGAAAAGAAATAATTGTGCAGTAGGGACTGAGGGAATGAGTGGAAGATGGGGTGGCAGAGAGGTGCTAGTTTTTTACCCTGGTGCCGTCATCTTGCTGTCTCCACCCGCCAAGCGCTCACCCAGCAAAGAAATCAGGCTAAATCCCACTGAGAACCTAACCACCTAAGGAACTTCCTGTGGACTCCAGGCCGCAAATTCATTCTTAGACCCCGATGACTCACCTGGTCTAACTCTTCCTGAGCTAATGCACTGTCTAAATCATTCCTTGATTTGTATTTCATTTTATGGTCTCAGTGTCCATGAATTTGGATGCTTTTCAGCTTATTCCAATATAGAAGCATGGGGAATTTATTTGTGTGTACTCAAAAAATATACTTTTTAAAACATTTTTTAATGTTGATTTATTTTTGATGAGGGGGGAGGGGCAGAGAGAGGGAGACACAGAATCCAAAGCAGGATCCAAGCTCGAGCTGTCAGCGCAGAGCCCATCGCGGGGCTCAAACCCACGAGCTGTGAGATCATGACCTGAGCTGAAGTCAGACGCTTAACTGACTGAGCCACCCAAGCACCCCTCAACAAATGTTGCTGTTGTTGTTTATAAGGAGAATCATACTTGTTTTTGTTTTTAGTGTTTATTTTTGAGAGAGAGAGAGAGAGACAGAGTGTCAGTGGGGGAGGAGCAGAGAAAGAAGACTCAGAATCCGAAGCAGGGTCCAGGATCTGAGCTGTCAGCACAGAGTCCGATTTGGGGCTCAAACTCATGAACCGCAAGATCATGACCTGAGTCTGAAGTCGGACGTTTAACCGACTGAGTCACCCAAGCACCCCTCAACAAATAGTTTTTTAAATTAAAAAAAAAAGAGCATCAGAGATTGCTCTCAAATGAGCATCCTATAAAAAGTAAAGCCTTGAGATATTTTTAGCTCCCAAATTAAAGCTGGGAGTCCACAATTACAGTGTCTGAGTGAATCACAGATACAGATCTTAAAGGTCTCATTTACTTTCTGATACATTCAGTAAGGTCGGCTTTAGGACAACAGTATTAACTACAAAACAGGGGACCGATCCTTGGGACACCTCCAAGCTTTAAACAGACATCTTGGGGCGCCTGGGTGGCTCAGTTGGTTGCGCGTCCGACTTCGGCTCAGGTCATGATCTCGCAGTCCGTGAGTTCGAGCCCCGCGTCGGGCTCTGGGCTGATGGCTCGGAGCCTGGAGCCTGCTTCCGATTCTGTGTCTCCCTCTCTCTCTGCCCCTCCCCCGTTCATGCTCTGTCTCTATCTCAAAAATAAATAAATGTTAAAAAAATTAAAAAAAAACAGACATCTCGCCACATGTGTTACGACAAAATTTGGTGCTGGGGGGGGGGGCTTTTGAAATACTTTATTTTGGGACACTTGTAAACATGAGAATATTTTTGACAGATCTGTGACAGTCAGTGGGTGCCAGTAACACATCTTTTATGTACAAGTCTTATCCAAACTGCTTTAAACAAAAGGGAGATTAAATAGGTTCTATAACTAGAATCATCAGAGCTATTAAGCTCCAGGCACAACTTGATCAGAGGTTAAAATTATGTCACGAGCATATTCCCTCTCTCTTTTTTTGTTTCCTTCTTCTCATTTACACTCCCACATGTTGCTTAACTGACTGAGCCACCCAGGAGCCGCAACACTCCTACATGTTGGTTCCAAGCTCAGTTAGATAACCTTTCCTCAAGATTGCATGGTGGCTGTAGCAGCTCTAGCCTTTACATCATCTGTTCCCATCCAGAGAGAAAGTGTCGACTCTCTGAGAAGTTTCAGCAAATCCTCATGCTATCTCAAAAACTCTTATAGGTCCCCGAATCACATCTAAGCCAATCAATGTGGCCAGAGGAATTGGTCTCAGATTAGCCAAGACTGAGGAACATGACACATTTGAGACTGAGCAGAGTCATCTTCACAGAAATAATGTGCACCCAGTAGAGGATGGATAGACCTTCAAGAATATTCAGAACTATTGTCTCAAGATAGCCTGAAGTGGAGAGAATTCAGGTTTGGAGCTTCTATGTAGCATCTTGCTCCCGAGTATAACCTGAATTTGAGGCTAACAGGGTCTAGAGAAAGACTAATTCTTGTGACAGTATTTGGAGCTTCATCTGAAATTAAATCTACTCTTACATGTTAGTTTCATGTTTTCTTTTGCTTAAGCCAGCTTGAGTTGTGTTTTTTGTCACTCATCATAAAGCAGCTATGTAAGTTGGATGGAGTCACATGACACGACGTCCCTGGATAGAATTTCAAATCTTTTAAGTTGTGCTTTTCCAAAAGCTGCTACCGTCAGACATCTGGTCTACCAAATATCTAGATTTTTTCATTTATTGGCCTTAGAGATAAATACTTCCTGATATCGTGGGCAAAATATTGTAAGTGTATATGTACATACATGTACGTGTGTGGTGTGTGTGTGTGTGTGTGTGTGTGTGTGTGTGTTTGTGCATGTTTTCTGTGCAGGTATTTTTCCTGGGAGAGTGTCCAGAATTTTCAACAGAATCCTAAAAGGGTTTGATAATGACACAACCCATTATGGACTCCAGTGTAAGTGTTTTTCTCTAACCTTGATATTACCATTCAAGCTACCTCTCCAATCATAAAGCCAGAGCTCCCTTTTTCTCTACAGAAGCCTATTTAGTGTATCGGTAGTTCCACGCTTTGATCTAATCCTGGGTGCTACCTGTATCCTGAATACTCTTCTTTCTCTCCTTAGACAGCAACTCCCTCTCTTCCGAACACATCCCCCAAATTCTAGTTGCCAATTATCTAAGCTTAAAGCCTACTTATCCTTCAAGGTTCAGCTTACATGGTACCTCTTGTGTAAAGTCCCTCTCCTTCTACCTGGTAGCCAGATCACCTGGGAGCATAAATCTATAATTCTTGATTCCTCAAAGAATTGTGGGAGTGAAATAATCCGTTATTGGGGTTCCTGGGTGGGTCAGTCAGTTAAGTATCCAAGTGTTGATTTCAGCTCAGGTCACGATCTCATGGTTCGTGGGTTCGAGCCCCGAGCCGGGCTCCGTGCTGTATCAGCACAGAGCCTGTTTGGGGTTCTCTCTCCCTCTCTCTCTGCCCTCACCCACTCATACTCTCTCTCTCTCTCTCAAAATAAGTAAGCTTACAAAAACAATCCATTATTTCCCACAGAATGCCTATGGTTGGTGGAATATGAGATGATATCTTAGGGACTCTCTGGAGTAGTTGTTCTTACTATACTAGTTATACGTTTATGTTAATCTGTTAGAAAAATACTTACCTACAGCTAACTAGTACTCACCTAGGCTTTCTAAAAAGCATTGCTGAGTATAAGACTACATTTCAAACCTGGTTTGATTTAAAGTCAATCAAAAATAAAAGGCGATTTACCACCTGTGACAAGAGTTTTGAAGGCAGCGCACCAATGATTTGTTTTAATGGATAAGGAAGAGCTGTCCAAAGGGGTTAAGTGATTCTGTCATCAAGCTTTCAAAATTTATTAGTAGTAAATCTAGTTCTAGAACCTGACTCTCCTGATGCTTGTCTATTATTAATCTCTCCTATAGATCTCCGTCCTATTTTATCTTTGATCTCCTCTGTCCTCATAAGACTCTGGTCCTTATAGGCATGTGCCTTGCAATAAACTCTGCAATTTGATTAGTGCTTGCTAAGTTTGTTACCTGCATTGCTATACCAAGATCTCATAGCCAACAACTTCAATGATTCCATGAAGTGAGCACGATAATAATGTTTACTCTACACTCTTGGTGCTCAGAGTCCGTCCCCTAAATTAATGGCACCAGCATCACCTACAAGTTAGTGAGACCTACAGGACGCGTGGGCCCATGTCACCTCTATGGAGTTTGAAACTGCATTTTCCCAAGATCCCGGGGATGTGCCTTTGCATATTGAAGTTTAACAAGCATGGATGCACTTTGCAGAAACTGAGGCTTAAAGAGTTACATAGTAAGAGGTGTATTTTTAACTCAGCCTTATTGAGTAATAATTGATGATAAAAATTGTATATGTCTAAGGTATACAAAGTGATGATTTCATATGAGATGATCACTACAATAAAGCTAATTAACATATCTGTTGCCTTACATAGCTACCAATTTCCCTCTCTTCTTTCTTTTTTTGAGAACCCTGAAGACCTACCCTCAGTAAGAGGCTTCTATATACACCCCAAAGGGTCTACCTGAGAAGCTGATGACATAAAGCTCAAGATACACATGTGTCAAATAAAATGAGGGATAACCTTAAACATTTTATAAACTAAGGATAAATTTAAAAATCAGTATCCAAGATCAGGTGATCAGGCCATTCATCCATTTGATTCCCACTTCCCTGAATGCCTTTTATATGAGAAAAAATAAGGAGGGAACTATAGGTTTTGAGTCCTACGTCTGCTTCTGTCAAGCTCCGTGTAGATTCCACAATGGACTGGGGCCATGATGATCAAACTCTGAGTCAGTATGGCTCAGTCCTGATTTGCCAGGACAATATTGTGTTACATTGTAAACATGAGCTCTTCTGTGAGAGGTGTATTAATTGATTTATTTGGATAGCCTCGTGGGTTGGACTAATTGAATAATTAAGAATTTGATTGCTAATTACCTGCACTGGGGAATAAGTACAGGCAGAAGCCTGAGGTGAGAAAGTGAGAAATTTTGTTAGAGTCAACCAGGAACTGCTCAAGAGAACTGAGTCTCCCTTGCTGTGAAATTGTTTAACTCCTGCCGCAGAGGATGTCTGAATAATTGTCCCCTTGGAAATCATTCTTTCTTTAGCAAACTCCTGCTGCTATTGGTAATTTGAATTAATTACTCTTATTTTTTTGGATTAAAAAATGTGTTTCTTTTCTTTATACATATGGCATTATTTATTAAAATTTAAAGTTAAGTAGAAGTATTTAAATTGAGCATAAATATTAACACTTGATAATAATAGCAAACGTTGATCTTGCTTGTATAATGTATGAAATGTTAAGTACTATACATGTATTAGTAACTCATGCAATCTTTTCAATAACCCAATGAGAGAAAACTTTTAATATTACTAGTTAAAAGGGAAACATGCTGAGATATGGACTATCGAACAGTTTACTCAAGGCTACACAGATATTAAGTGGTGGAGATAAAACTGTAAATCATGTTGTCTGATGCAACCCATACGATGAGAATATTAAAGATGTTTTGTACTATTTTCTGGTCTCCATTGTTTCTGATAAGAAATGAGTGGATAGATAAGTCATTGTTACTCTGTATACAGTATATTACTTTTCTCTGTCTACTTTCAAGACTTTCTTTTTCTCTTTGATTTTCATCAGATCAACCATAATGTGCCCAGATGTGGGTTGTTGTTGTTGTTGGGTTTTTTTTTTTTTTTTTTGTATTAATCCTGCTTTGTGTTTGCTGGGGTTCTTACATTTATGAATTAATGTTTCTCACCAAATTTGAAAAATATTTGACCTTCCCTTTCCTTCCATTCCCTTCTCCTTCCCCTCCCCTCTCCTCCCCTCCCCCTTCCTCTCTCCTCTCCTCTCCTTTCCTTTCCTTTCCTCCATTGTCTCTCTTCTTCTGAGATTCCAATTACACATACATCAGATCTCTTGATATTGCCCTACAGATTTCTGAGACTCTTAAATTTTTTTTCACTTTTTCCCCCTCTTAATTTTTTCAGATTGGATAATTTTTATTGATCAAAGTTCCACTGGCTCTTTTCTTTGTTACATCATTTATGTGACTAATCCCATATAGTGAAATTTTTAAATTTCCAATATTATATCTAAAATCTTAGAATTCTTATTTGTTTTATTTTGAAATAATTCCCCATATCTGCTAGGAGCTCTAATCTTGTCATTTATTTCAAGCATACTTTTCTTTATGTTTTCAGCCTAGTTATAAGAGCTATTTAAAATACCTGTCTGCTAATTCCATTATCTGGGCCAACTCAGGATTAATCTTCATTGATTTTATTTTCTCTTGAGAGTAAGTTATATTCCCCTGTATTGTGGAATAATAAATAATTGCAGTTACAGCTTTGTATTGTGAATAATATGCTATAGAAATTTTAGATTCTGTTATGCTCCTCTGAAGAGTATAGTTTTGTTGTTGTTGTTGTTGTTTGCTTTGTTTGTTTGGTTTTGTTTTTTTTTTTTAAACAGGTAGTTAATTTGGTTAAACTCAAATTACAAAATTATGCCTCTCCTGCTTTAGATGGCTTATATCAGTTCAGTCCTTCTACGCTGCAGTGGCCCTCTGGACTTTGCTCCATGCGTGAATGGTAATACAGTCCATCAGTGATTGGGGCAGAGTTGATAAGACAGAATTTGGTGCATCCTCTTTCTGGCTTTGTTTTTTCTGTTACTTCTACCATTTCACTTTTCAACAGCTAAGATTACCTCATACCCTACTCTCTAACTATTCTCACCAGTAAAACTACAGGCTTTATGTTATAGATTGAACTACACTGCATAACATAGACTGAGCATGCCCCTGGGATAAAACCCATTTAAAAATGAGGAACTCACTCAGCCCTACTCCTTTTCCCCATATGTTGACTTCCCTCCCATTCCAGCCTGCTTTTGCTAACTCTCCAGGGTCCTTGATCGGTTGTTTCTCTATTTCCTCAGAATGTATAGCTGTTGTCTGAGAAAGAGTGGGCTTGAAGGAGATTCTTGGGTATATTAGAAGGTCCTACAGCCCACACCACTTAATCATCGTTCGTCTATCATATGTGGTTGATACCCATAAGGATTAATCCAAATGTTATCGCTGAAAATGATTCTTAAAATACCGCCATTGATCTATCAGCTCCGATAAGAAGGTGCAATGGCTTCATTTTATTATTTCCATAAGCCTATACATTTTAGTGCTTCTTTAGCTCTGAAGCTTGTAGGGGATATAACAGAAAAAAAAAACCCAGCATTTTATGTAAAACTTTACAATGATGCTAGATATTACCTCATCTTGTTTCTTAGAGCTCTATCAGTTAGGTTTTGTGTTTATGCCCATTTATAATAAGTACAAAATGCCCCCAAAGTGGTTGAATCTCTGGCTTGTTCAAGACATACAAAAGCCAAGTCTTCCAACAAGTTGACTGACAGATGCTAGGATGTCCTCCAAAAATCCTTTTTGCCTAGAATCCACATGTTTGTGTAATTCTCTCCCGTTGAATATAGATGAAACTGTGACTTGTTTCTAACCAACACATTATGGCAAGGTCATGAACTATCATTCCTTGGATTAGATTGAATTACATGGCAAAAATAACAGGATGTTATTTCTTTGATTAGAATATATCATATTAGACTCCACCTCACGAGAACGGAGCAAAAGATTCTCCTTGCTGGCTTGATTAAGTGAGCAGTCAAAGTGAAGAAGCCAACCTGGCAAGAAATTGTGAATGGACTCTAGGAACTGCAGATTTCAGGGTGGTCCTTGGCGGACTGCCAGGAAAAAAAAAATGGAGACCTTTTCCCTACAGCCACAGTGCAATGCATTCTGCCAACCACCTGAGGAAGCTCTGAACTGGGTCATTCCTTGGTCAAGCCTCTGATGAGGTGCAGCCCTGGCTGATACCTGGATTGCAGTGAGGGGAGATCCTGAATCAGAGAGCCCAGCCAAGCTGCACCTGAACTACTTAGGCACCACAACTGGGAGATGATAAATAATTGTTACTTTAAGCCACTAATTTTGTGGTAATTTATTTCACAGTATTAAAAAAAAACTTATACAGCTACAAAGTCAATTTTCTTTCTACAACACCGCTGTAGACTTACGAACAGAAGCATGTATCGCCTTGTTAAGGACTCAAGCCTTCTCCATAGAAAGCAAAGACAGACCCCCTCATCTTGTACTATTGGCAAAAATGTCTACTGATTATGGACGTTCAGTAAAAGCAGAGACACATACAGGCTAGCATACCACAATGAGATATGGAAAAAGTCATTTTATCCAATATAACCTCATTAATCATGGTTGGCTGTTTACAAATCATTGTGAAACACTTTGTATACATAAATAAATTATCTTGCCTTTCTTTGTTCATTACCCCACTCCAGAAAGAAAGAAAAATACAAAAAATCAACTCCATGTGGACTCTCACCATATTCATAATACTCTGACTTAAATACAGGGTTGTGGCATTTCCAAATATATTTGGTGGTACATGGTGGTGGGAGGGCATGCCAAGGTTATAGCAGTCATCCTCCAGAACAAATCAGAGAGTTGTCCACTAAGACCTCAGTGTTCAAAGCATTGCCTGCAAACCAGCTGCACCGGCAGCATTTTGAAGCTTGTTTGAAATGCAAAATTGTGGGCTGGGGTCATAATTGCTGAATCAGGACCTGTATGTTAGCATGATCTGTTGGTGATTTGTGTTCACATTAAATTTTGAGAAGTCCTGCGCTAACAGCCTATGCGATTCTCATCAGGGGAGATTTGCTGTATCCATTAAGATACCCGGGGCACCCGAACAGAGGTTTGAAAAATCAGCCCCAAGTTGGCAGTCAGGACGGCAGGGACTCTGGTTAAAGTTGGTCATTTCTGTTGAGTTGCTTCTTCCAGGGGCATCTCTATGCAGTGTGTTGCAGAGGGAGAGACAGAACCAAAAATGAATGAATCTCTAGAGCAATCAAGAGGAAGTCAATTTGTATTAAAATAGAGCACCTCTGCATGGATAAGGCTTTGTTGGTCAATGAGTGAGTTTTTGAACCTCTCCCCTGATCTTGAGAGAACAACCAGAATCTAGGTTCCCAGTCTTGGAAGCCTATGGGCAAATACTCAGGTCACCCCTCAGACAAACTGTTATTTTTTTAAGTTAAAAAATTTTATTTAACGTTAATTTATTTTTATTTTTATTTTTTTTATTTTTATAATTTTTTTTTAACGTTTATTTATTTTTTTGGGGACAGAGAGAGACAGAGCATGAACGGGGGAGGGGCAGAGAGAGAGGGAGACACAGAATCAGAAACAGGGTCCAGGCTCTGAGCCATCAGCCCAGAGCCTGACGCGGGGCTCGAACTCACGGACCGCGAGATTGTGACCTGGCTGAAGTCGGACGCTTAACCGACTGCGCCACCCAGGCGCCCCAAACGTTAATTTATTTTTTGAGAGAGACAGAGACAGAGCACGAGCAGGGGAGGGGCAGAGAGAGAGGGAGACACAGAATCCAAAGCAGGTTCCAGGCTCTGAGCTGTCAGCACAGAGCCCGACACGGGGCTCAAACCCACAGATGGCGAAATCATGACCTGAGCTGAAGTCGGAAGCATAACCCACTGAGCCACCCAGGTGACCCTTCCCTCAGACAAATTAAACAAGAATCTCTGGGCATGAGTCCTGGGCATGGGCATTTTTCAAAGTTCCTCACATGACTACTTAGGCTTGGATACGTGGATTGGGTATCAGGTTCATCAGATGGGAGTCTCTCACCCCAAGATACTGATGCACAACTACAGTCAACAGACTAAACCCAGCTGTATTCCTTGTTGGTGAATAAAGTTTTATTGGAACACAGCAATGCTCATTCATTTACATATTGCCTAAGTCTGCTTTTTTGTTACAACAGCGTGGACTGCAGGTCTAAAATGTTTACTACCTGGCCCTTAAAGAAAAACATTTTACAACTCTATTCTAAGACAAGTTTATATAGTGAGCTAAGAAAGATTAGCTGAAAAACCCCCATCCAAGGGAAACTGAACTTTTTCCTTCCTCAGTCTTAACAGGTAGAGCACTGAGAATTTTAACGGTTTTTTTGTGTGAGTTCACAAACTGAGATTGAGGTATAACTTTTTTTTTGGCAGAAGTTCTAGTGAATACACCCTTTCCTGTGAAGAAAAAAAAAAGTGGTGTTCAATCTAGCAACTAATCACAAGCCCTTACCTTCTTGTTCCAGACAAAGCATTTCCTTCCAAAAATAAGAATAGCATTTTTAAAAAAAATAATTGTGGTTGGTGTCTATTTTTTTTTAAGGCAAGAATAAAAAGAACATGTATGAAATGGTGCAGAAGCTATTCATCTCTTGAAACCATAGGACTTCAGGAGAACATAGGTTAAAATCATCACCTAGTAAGTGGTTTTGAGTAAGTGAGCCCTAGATTGGCATCATAACATCACCTGGGAATTGCTGGAAATGCAAATTATGCCCTGCCTCAGACCTAATGAATCAGAAACTCTGGGGATGAGACCCAAAAATCTGTTTTAACCAGGTTACTCTCATGCACATAAAGTTTGAGAATCACTGATCTAATAATTAGCAAGTTTAATTACCTAATAATTATTCATAATGACATGGTTTTTTAATTGAAATCCAAGTTGGTTAACATATAGCGTAATAATGATTTCAGGAATAGAATTTAGTGATTCATCACTTACATACAACACCCAGTGCTCATCTCAACAAGTACCTTCCTTAATGCTCCCCACCCATTTAGCCCTTCTCCCCACCCAACACCTGGCCAGCAACCCTCGGTGTGTTCTCTGTATTTAAGAGTCTCTTATGGTTTGTTTTAAATGACTAATCAGTACACTTCCATATGAATCAACAGTCTGGGTTCACCAATTAACGCATTCCATACAAAGTAATAATAATGAGAATAATAATAGAAATCCTGCAAACTCTTTTAGAGTTAAGGCATCTACTCCCACAACTGAAGTTAGTTTGAGACTGTTTGCAGAGAAGCGGGGCGCTCAGCCACAGTCCCCCAGGGCAGCCACACCAGTGCTTTATAGCTAGTCCTTATCTGAGCAGGCACAGGGTTTTAACAGCACAGGCTGAGGGGTTTAATTCATTGTTAAGTATTTTGGTGGAACTGTCCTTGCACTGCTTCTTTGTGTCTCTGCCTTGTACTTCTTTTCCTCTGACCTCTTATCCTGCAGCGGTGGTCACGGGGCACAGGAAGAAGCAGGAGAGGTCTTCTCTGAGATCTCATCAAGGAGACCTAGCGTTGTCCTCTCTTCTCTGTGCTTCTGGGTGGTGGGGGGGCTTCCTCTTCCTCCAATGGGGATATAAGTACATCATACCTATATATGTGGCCATATCAGGAAGTATCCCTCAACCTTCGGGCATCCAAAATTTCTGCTCAGAATGCTTCTTCCATCCAGGTCACTCTTTTGGTTGGGACAGAAAACAACTCAAGGTCCTCTTTCTCTGGAATGGTGCTCATGTTGACCATAACACATTCATGCATCTCTTATTGCAATGACCTTGGGGACTGAAGGTCATCATCCTTGGCCTATCCATCAGGCCAAGTGGCTAGCTGTATACAGACATCAACCTGTATATTTCTCAGATACAGTCACGACATCTGTACTGTTTGTCCCTTAAGCTCAAAAAAACCCTGAAGCATCTCCCACCCCAACTAAGACTGGGGTGAGCAAAAGTATTTCATTGCCTCCCCATTTAGAGTGCGAAGGTTCACAGCACTCCTCTGGCTCTCTCGAAACTCTGTTTCTCCTCCCCGTTCATCTCTCTCAGCCACTAGACCTTTCCTTATGGCTGGGGGGGTGGTGACCAGTTGAAGGTCACAAAAGTGGGTCCTGTCTATTGCCTTTGTAAGTAAGTTTGGTTTCATTGCTTGAAAATACAAAAGTAGTTTCAATGTTGTATCATTGCTTCAGCCAAACTAGAGGTAGGAAGAATCCAATTATAATACATTTTTACTAGAAAAGCATTACTCATTTTCTTGTGTGCAAATCAAATTCTTTATTTTTTTTTAATATTTATTTGTTTATTCTTGAGAGAGAGAGTACATGAGTGTGTGAGAAGGGGAGGGGCAGAGAGAGAAGGAGAAAGAAAATCCCAAGCAGGCTCTGCACTGTAAGCGCAGAGCCTGATGCAGGGCTCGAACCCACGGACCGTGAAATCATGACCGGAGCTGAAATCGAGTTGGCAGCTTAACCAACTGAGCCACCCAGGTGCCCCAAGTTCATTATGTTTTCTACTGACTCCCCTCTCCCATAACTTTCCCTGTGGTCTTCTAATATTCATCTGTTCTATCAAAGTAATTTTCCTTATGAAGACAGTACTTTTCTTAAGGGTAATCTGGGGACCAGCTGTACAAGTTCAACCAAGCTGACCTGCTGCCCCCTTTCCTCCTTAAAAGTCAAGTAACGCTGGATAATGTACTGAATTTCTCCAAGCTTCCTTTTTCTCTTAAGCAAACACTAACAATGACCTTTTGGGGATATTTTGAGGATTAATAATAAAGGTTATAAATAATTAGTTACAAGGCCTGGCACAATGACAGCTTTTGCTATTTTTAGGAAGAGAATTTCTCTATTATTCCTCCACCTGGTTTGTCTCTCAACTTCTCCACTGTTGACATTGTGGGCTAGATAATTTTGTATAAGGGGCCTGTCTGTGCATTGTAGGATGTTCAACAGCATCCCTGACCTCTACCCATTAGATGTCAAGAGCACCGCCCCTCACTCAGTTGTGACAACAGAGCGTCTTTAGACTTGGTCAAATGTCTCTGGTTTGTGGGGTGGGAGAATCATTCCTTACTGAGAACCACTGCTCTAAGTAAGGGGAGAATCCAACAATTCTCTATGGGTACATATGCATGTGTATGTGCATGTATGTGTGTGGGCATGTATGTGTGATTGTCGAGAAGGCCGTGTTCTTAGTTGTGATTTTTAAATCTCCTTCAAAAAATGTCATAAGACCCATGCTCTGCAGTCCCTATTTTTATTCTGCTTTTTCTTTTATGAAAGGCTAGATGGCCTCACTTAGTTTCTTAACCTCAGACAGTCTGGACACTGACTGTCTGCCTGACTTTCACAAAAAGGCATCAGATTGCAAGTTGGGCTCAGTTCCCATCTGACTCAAGCTCTTAATTGTCAAATTAGCGAGCAGCTGATTTGGTCAGAAAGTCTTCAGGGTGATTTTAAATAAAACTTTATAGATTCAAGATAGCTTTCCGCCCATCAATACATCCATCATCTTTTTATTCATTTATTTTTGAGAGAGTTTATTCATTTATTTTTCAGAGAGAGAGAGAGAGAGAGAGAGAGAGAGAGAGAATGAGCAGAGGAGGGGTAGAGAGAGAGGAAGAGGGAGAATCCCAAGCAGGCACCAAGCTGTCAGCACAGAGCCTGACTTGGGGCTCAATCTCATGACCCTGGGATCATGACCTAAGCAGAAACCAAGAGTTGGATGCTTCACTGACTAAGCCAGCTTGGAGCCCCCCCATCATCTTAAAGTCATTTCAAATGAGAAGAAAATTAGACAGGTCTCAAATTCTACAACCCAAGACCATATGGTAGGAACTCTAAAGTGCTCCCCAGTTCTCAAATTCTAAGATTTTATGATTCTAGTATCCATATTTATAACCACAACCTCCCTACCCTTTCCTCTCTCATACTAGCTTTCTGTGTGCCTCATCCTGCACCCCAAGAAATTAAAAATATTCCAAAATAGCCTCTGAGTTAAAGAAGTAAAAATTATCCAGAAGGCAGGGACTCTCTTCAGTTGAAAGGCAGGGTCTTTTTATTTTGATGATATCACGTTTTAATTTGTAATTACATTAAAATTTTTTTTTAATGTTCATTTGTATTTGAGAGAGAGAGAGAGAGAGAGAGAGAGAGAGAGAGAGAGAGAGAGAGATTGAGAGCAGGGGAGTGGCAGAAAGCAACAGAGACAGAATCTGAAGCAGGCTGGAGGCTCTGAGCTGACAGCACAGAGCCTGACATGGGGCTTGAACCCATGAACTGTGAGATCATGACCTGAGCCGAAGTCAGACGCTCAACTGACTAGGCCACCCAGGCGCCCCAGCAATTAGTTTTTAATGCACATTTCTACACTTTATATTTCCCTTGAGTTATTTTCTGGACGGGAAGATAGTTTTTTTTCAGCCCTGTATTCTTCCTCAACCACAATCTGCCCCCTGCCTTCTAGTGTTGGAATCGTCTGTCTTTCTCTCCCCCTTCCCATCTCTCTCCGCTGCGTACCTCCTCCTTCCCTTTCCCTTCCCTTCTCCTGACCTCTCTCTCTCTGCCCATGCAGGACATCAGAGGCTTCCTCCTGTTTCCTGCCCTTGTTCCCTACGGCAGGCACTGTGGCCAGCGCCACCAAATGAAACGCGGTGCTGCAGATGTTAGAGCTTATGAGGTTTAGGGCACCAATTTATCTTTCTTTCCCCCCTGGTGTTGTCACCACTGCCCTCCAATTCTCCACCCTTCACAATTAGGGATGGAGAGGATGAGCAGCTGCTTTTCCTGCTGCTCTGAATAATTCATGCCAGTTTAGCTCCAGCTTGGTAATATCATTGGCCTTTTTTTTTTTTCAACGTTTATTTATTTTTGGGACAGAGAGAGACAGAGCACGAACGGGGGAGGGGCAGAGAGAGAGGGAGACACAGAATCGGAAACAGGCTCCAGGCTCTGAGCCATCAGCCCAGAGCCTGACGCGGGGCTCGAACTCACGGACCGCGAGATCGTGACCTGGCTGAAGTCGGACGCTTAACCGACTGCGCCACCCAGGCGCCCCTCATTGGCCTTTTTTAATACCAAGGGGAAGGGAGAGCCTCTTGAGATTTTCCAAAGCATGGATTTAAAAGAAATAACATTTTTTGAAGCCTCCAGATTCTTCAGATTTTTTTTTTCTTCAAAACAAATAAAATACAACAAAAATTAAACCGTCAATGGAACTGCAGTTCTTTTCAAAACTTCCTGAGGATGAAATTAATTGGGCACATTACTTACATCTAGTCGGGGAACTATGTCATCCAGTCAATGCTAAGTACTGAGTACTTGCTATGATACAGGCATTCCACCGGGCACTGGAGGGGGTGGGTGAAGACACACGTAGCCCACCCTCAGGGAGCTTACATGCCAGAGGAGGAAACCCACATGATGAAAGGAACAAATGAATAGCCATTTACAAGATTCTATGCACGTCCTCTGCCCTAACAGTGGGACTCACTACGTTAACTGACTCTACAACTGCTTATGTTTAAGGGCCGTGCACCAGAGACTACTAGATGGTGAGAAGTGAAAACAATGGCTGCCTTTATGGAGCTCTGGTCAAGTGCAGGATCTAGACGTTAATCAAATGTTCACATGGATAGAAATCTACAACCCGAGGGGAATGCATTGAGCTTCTCAGCAGGAGTATTTTCTAGAACTTCACATAGAGCCACTTATCCATCCATTCATTCGTTGAGGTGCTATTTACTCATTGCCTTCTCTGAGCGAGGCACATAGATTTCAGTGTCAGCTGAGTTAGACACATTCCTTGTTCTCATGGAACCGCAGTCTTGTGAAGGAGTGAATAGTGAAAGAAGCAAAGACATAAATGCTTACATATTTAAAAGTGTGATGAGTTTGGGGTCAAGGTTACAAACAAAAAATATGGCAGGCCTTGTACATGAATTCTCTTACTTAGGGCTCCTAACTGCCCTTTCTACAAGATTAATCTCTTTACGCATGCAGTCAGGGGGATGTTTTAAAAAATTTTTTTTTCAACGTTTATTTATTTTTGGGACAGAGAGAGACAGAGCATGAACGGGGGAGGAGCAGAGAGAGAGGGAGACACAGAATCGGAAACAGGCTCCAGGCTCTGAGCCATCAGCCCAGAGCCTGACGCGGGGGGCTCGAACTCCCGGACCGCGAGATCGTGACCTGGCTGAAGTCGGACGCTTAACCGACTGCGCCACCCAGGCGCCCCAGGGGGGATGTTTTAAAGACCCCAGACTGATCGAGTCACATCCATGCACCACCACCCATGGCTTCGCATTACTTTAGGATAAAACACAGTCCTTACCATTTTTGAGGCCCAGAATGAGCTGCCCCTGTATTGGAAATGGACTGGTGAGATGAGGAACAGGCTGTTGGCCAACACAAACAAGGCCAACAATGAATGCGAAGACCTATCTTTTTAACGTTAAATTAGCTCCTTGATCTGTATAATTCTGTGCCTGTACAAAGAACCCATTCAGTTCCAAAAAGCCTGCAAAGCCTAATTCTAGTTTATTGTGACTTCACGTATTTTTTCACGTTTGCGTCCTTTGCTCAGATTTTCTCATTTTTATCTCTGGTTTAACAACATGGCTCTTGAACAGCTGCCAGATGTTGCACTACAGCTTTGGCCAGATTTCATGCTAAGTAGCATCAACTCTGCATATAAAGGAGCCCAGAAATTGGGATTTCTTTTCCTGCCAAGAATCCCGAGAAATATTGATCCCAAAATATTGTAGACGCGTTTTCTCTTAGCTTTACTAAGTTTGGCTTCTGAGGCATTTGCTTGGTTAGTGAGTGGTGCAGTTTCGTGCTACAAAAATCAAAACAGAACAGCATGCTTCCGGGATGAAAACTGACACACTTTATCTAGATGGGGAAAAAAAATTAAGTTGGGCATATTTCCGCCGCTTACCAATCCTGAGCGTGACCTATAAAGCTCAACTGTGGGAGAAGCATATGTCTGGACCTACCCAGGAGACGTCTCCCATGATGTATATTTCCTTTCCATGTTTTCCTCCTAATATCCAGTTACAGTGTTTCATGATCGTGTTTCACATCACTAGTATTAGAGTGGTTGATTGATATGAAACCTGACAATTAGGTTTGGGACCTATGACCTCAAGTGAAGCATGATTTGAATTGGTTATGCCATTGCTGTTGCCAAAATGATTTTGAGTTTTTACAGTGCTTTCTGTCCTTTAAATTAACCTGTGGAGCCTATGATTACTTAAATACCCGTATCAGCTAGAAATAGGTTTTACAAAGACTTACTTGTATACTTTTAAAAATATAACTTTTTCTGCTTTAATTCTTTAGTTATAATCTCATTTAAATAGCAAAGGCAGAAGAAACCCTCCAGGTAATTTATGGATATTGATTATAATCTTATATCTATCTTCAGTGGAAATACCATATCAAAATGTTTCTTTTTCACCAAACCAACTTAAAAATGCATTTTTAAATCTATTCATCAAGTACCTGCTGAGGACCCATTATAAGCTTTTGTTAATTCTTTTGGTTTTTGAGTAGAGAAAAACAAACATACAAAAAAAAAAAAAACACCACATTTTTTTTCTAAAGGTGATCATGGTATACTGGGAGACAAATTTAAGCAGATAATTAAAATCTGATATGATACTTTCGTTCTGCCATTTTGTTTTCTAACAAGAAAACCTCTTATTATGAAAATTCCTGTAAGGGAAAAAAAAGGAAAAAAAAAAAACTTTGTTAAGATGGAATTCTAAAGCCCTTTAACTCCTAACTTGATTTTTCCCATTAAACAAATTGCTTTCTAATATTCATTTTGGACAATGCAGAGCTCATATTGAGGGAAGCAGGGTATTGGTATTAAGAACACAGACCCAGAGTCTCCTGCCTGGGCACAATTCCATTTCTGTCACCCTCCAGTTGACCAGTGACTTTGGACAAGTTCCTTTGATAGTTCATGTCTAGTTTTTTCACCTGTAAAATAAGATAATAATAGTAGCTAGCATCACAAAGGTACTGTGAGGGCTAACTGAACCCCTAATTGTGAAGTGCTCAGGGCAATGCTTTGTATTCCATAAACACTCGGTAAGGTTATCTATCCTGATTATTGACATTATGATGACAGATCGTCTCCTGCATTTGATACTGTTTTTAATTTTAGACACTACCTTTGCAATCCTTTTCAAATCTGACCCTAAAACAGGCTGGTAGGACAGGGAAGAGAACATTGGCCATCAGAGACAAGGAGTCCACATCTTGGAAGCGGAGGCCCTCTCAAGTTTGTTTCATGGAACATGAATCCTCTTTCTTCTTCTGGGGCCAGGCTGTACGTCCAGGTGGGGCTGATCTTTGTGGGGCCGCCTGGGTTCTCTTCAGTCATGCACAGTAACCAGACTGAACGATGCACCTGGGAGAAGTTACAAAACCACCTCCCAGGGAGAGAATCGGAGAAGGCATTTCTATCCACATATCCACAGGAGAGAGTGTGAACCCGTCTCTGAAGCACCCAGATAATACTTGCAACGCTTCCAAATTAGAACGAGGTGTGCTATGCCTAACCTGGGTCACCCTCAGGTACTTCTCATTGATAAGAGTAATTATATTTTTTGTAATAAATTAGCCAGCCCCCAAACCTGGAGGAATGGAGCCTGCAAGAAGGCTGGCCAGCAGGCTGTCCTAGGAGATAGGCATGATATCTGAACACTCTGCCCCAATCTCAGTTGTCGAAGCCTCATCTGCACTGAGTGCTAATAAATATGTATTTGAATTAATCATAGCGTTGCTTTAGGACTTGAATTCATTGATTTAACTGAATGTTGTATGTTAAAATGCCTGATGGAGTGGCACTAAAAATGTCCACTTCTCCCTTGCAAATGAAAATAATGGTTTCAGGGGTGCCTGGGTGGCTCAGTTGGTGGAGCGTCCGACTTTGGCTCAGGTCATGATCTCTCAGTTCGTGGGTTTGAGCCCCGTGTCGGGCTCTGTGCTGACAGCTCAGAGCCTGGAGCCTGTTTTGGATTCTGTGTCTCCCTCTCTCTCTGCCCCTCCCCTGTTCACGCTCTGTCTCTATCTCAAGAATAAATAAACATAAAAAAAATTATAAAAAAAATAATAGTTTCAATCAGATGTGCATTTTCTATATTTAATAGGAAGGGATGGCTATTCATTGAATGGCTAAAACTCGCTGCCCTTCCAATTTATAACCTAGAGAAATGGTTATATTGGGGTACATATGGAAGCTCAGTAACCTCACAGTCATCAATATTTTTTGAATTGAGTAAGTGGTGAAATATACAAACCAAAGGCCACAGGACTCCCGCCTATTGTTCCATGCAGGAATGTAACCACGGTGTGGCCAGGCTAATTTCAAGGGAATCCAAATATATAGGTGATTATTTGAAGTCTCTAGATTGTTATATATTGGCCATTAAATAAATTTAAAGTAACATATCAGGCTCTTGGTTCTTGCCAAAATGGAATAACAGGGACTGGATTTACTGTTCCCCTTGAAAAACAAAGACCAAAACAGACACAATACTTAAAATCATGTTTTTCAAATCGCTGAATGCACGTTATGAAGGACAATGATCCCCGAGAAACAGGAAGCACAGGAGAAAATCTATAAAAGAAAAAAAACTGATAAATTTGACTTCATCCAAATTAAAAACTTCCGCTCATCCAAAGACAATGTTACAAGAATAAAAATATTGGAAGAAAATATTTGCAAAGCACGTATCTGGTGAAGTACGTGTGTCCAGAATATGTAAAGAGCTCTCAAAACTCAATAGTAAGAAAACGAATCACCCAAAACAGACAAGATTTGGACGGAAGATGTACAGATGGCAAATTAGCACATCAAAAGAAACTCCATGTTAGTAATCATTAGGGAAATGCAAATTGACACTCCAGTGTGATACCAGTACAACCCATTAAAATGTCTTAAATTTATTTACAAGACTGAGAACACTAAGTGATGGAAAATATGTGAAAGAATTAGAATGCTAATAAACTAATGGTTGGAAATTAAAAGATCACAATCACTTCATAAGCATAGTTTGGTAATTTCTTAAAAAACCTATGTATCCACCTACCAAAAGGATATATGCCATGCGAATTTTTTATAAAGATCCAGAAAATGCAAACTAATCTGTTTAAGTGCATCTGGGCTGCTATATCAGAAATACCATAGACTGGGAAGCTTATAAAGAATAGAAATTTACTCCTCAGAGTTCTGGAGGCTGGAAGGGTCAAGACCAGATCTGGTGTCTGGTGAGTGTCTGCTTCCTAGTTCACAGACAATTTTTTTTTCTCTCACTCTGTCTTCACACAATGGAAGGTCTCTCTGGGATCTCTTTTATGAAGGCACACTCATTCCATTCATGTGGGCTTCACCCCGATGATCTAATCAGGGGAGACCTCCCAAAGGCCCCACCTGCTAATATCATTACATGGGCGCTTAGGTTTCAACATAAGCATTTTGGGTGAAGGTAAATGTTCAATCTATATCGTAACCTATAGCAACAGAAAGCAGAGTGAGGTTGTATAGAGGTGGCAGTAGGATAGAGGGGCAGGAGGGAGTTAACATGTGGGACACAGGAAAGCATTTAGAGATAATGGTTAGGTCCGCGATCTTGATTGTGATGATGTTTTTACGGGTGTAAGTGTACACAGGATTCTATGAAATTACACCCTTTAAATATGTCTGGTATCGAGTGTCAATTATTTCCCGATAAAGCTCCTAGTAATCAACAAAACAACAATACGGGTTTAAAAAAAATAAACACCTGGCTGGCAATACACAGGGGCCCCTGGGCTGTGAGTTTGCAAACTCCGGCATGGGCACATGCATGACTTACTCTCAGGGAAATGTGCAAAGCCATAAATACCTGTACTAACATGCAAGATGAAATGTTTGCTAATCGGGGGCTCTTTTGTGGGCTTCTTTCAAACAAAGCAAGTACCATTTCCAACTCTTTCTTGAATGGCCCAAACCAAGACTCCTCTTTCTGAATGGTTTGAATGCATCTGTGCCACGGTTCTGATTAAAGTCCAGAATCTCTAAATAGCAAATGACGGCATGCAAGGCAGAGCTCATTTTCCTTTTGATGTTCACACATAATTCCTCTTCACGGTGACAGGAATTATGGGTTTAATAGCGCCCTGAATCTCTGCTGACAAAGCCCCTTTCCTAACATGACTTTCCCTTGTAGAAGAGGCTCTCTCAATGACACTAAGCTATTGTTCCCCAAAGGACTACGGAAGACATCTTTCTGAGAGATTCCACAATACTTTCAGGAACGGAAGATTTTCCTCAGAGTGGTTTTTAGAAATGTATGAGGTAGAATAAAGAATTTCAAATCAGCATTCAGGAACTTATTTAAAGCAGTAATATATAACCTATGGATTGAACCAGTTGAACTTGGCAGGATGTGAACAGAAAATAATTTTATTCTTTCTCCTGCTCTTTCAAACTACCTCTCTGCAAAGCTCCTTTTTTTTTTTTTTTTTTTTTTTTTTTACCCAGGGTGCAGTCTTGAGCGAGGCACATAGTTTTTCATGATCTTCCATTTAGAAGAGCATTCTGGTAGTTATAAAGATCCATTCGTGCTGCACAAAAACCACCCGTCTTTCAGCCATTGTATTGCTTGTTTCTCTCTCCCCTGACCTATGTATTGGCTCCTTCTGTCTTCCTTGTTGCTGTCCCCTCCTTCTCACCAGCTGCTACGTACAATGGCTATAGGGTTCAGTGCACGGGGGGAAAAGGAAGCAGTAGGGAACAGAAAGCTTTTACCTCAGTGGAACAGTTGTTGTCTGACTTTGGACCTTCCCAGCAGAGCGGAGGACCCATTTTTGGCTCCTTCTCTCATGGGGAACATTCTCGGGTTCCTAAGAGAGGTCCTGCTGGGCATCTCCAGCTATGTTCCCTTGAAAAGAACAATGCCTTCTATCTCAGCTACTGGACCTCCAGGTGCCCACCTCTCTGTGGGTGTTACAAGATCTATGGGTCCCTCTTGGGTGACTCTCTTTTGAGACGATTGTAGCACAGCTCCCTTCAGCTGCACCCACGTTCAGTCCATGAGCAGTGCACATCCTTGCTCTATACGTAGTTAAGGTACAGTCAGTTTTCCATGCAGCCCTCCCCTCTTTCCACCATCAAGCACCGGGGGCTGATTCCTATGCTCCCCAAACTCAAGGAGGACACAGGTCTAGCTCTCAAATGGTTCTTTAAAAAATCGCCCTTTTGCTTAGCTTAAAACAAGAAAGAAACACCTATGTATTTCCCCACTGTGAGATACAGTTATGGCTTACATCACAGAACTACTTCTTCCCCACAAATAGCCCCCAGATTGGCCCTTTAGTCTATTTAATGGAGCTGCTGGGCGGGCAAGACGCCATTGCTAGCAGGACCCCCGAGGTCACAGTCCTGGGCAAGCCCTTACTTATGGGGGCAGAGAATTGGACTTCTCTTGCCCTGTTCTAAGCTTTATAAAACAGCAGGAGGGCATTAGAAAAAGTCATATTTAACCTTGCATGGTTACATAGAAAAAAGGCAAAAACTGAATGTTATGGTTATAAACCAGTCAATGTCTTTATATCACTTTATTCTATGCTCTAACCACCCAACTATAAAGCACACTCCAGCTTTCACCTTAAAATTAGTTCCATGAAGGGGTGGGTGGGTTCCATGAAGTCACCTGGGTGACTCAGTGGGTTAAGCATCCAGCTTCAGCTCAGGTCATGATCTCATGGTTAGTGAGTTCGAGCCCCACGTAAGGCTCTCCACGGACAATGCAGGGCCTGCTTGGGATTGTCTTTCTCCCTCTCTCTCTGCCCCTCCCCTACTCGTTCTCTCTCTGTCTCTGTCTCTGTCTCTGTCTCTGTCTCTCTCTCCCCAAAATAAACAAACATAAAAAAATTAGTTCTATGAAAACCTACTTCATGAGACATTTTGAAAATTTTCTCAAATTACCACCCATAAATGGAAATTGATGAAAACATAGCTCTGAATAACTCCAAACTAGTATGTCAATGATTATCACCTAGTTTTAAATGGTCTGTGACATGAAAGTTAACCATTGAAATCATCTAAGATTCTCTGTGCTGAACTGTCCAAATGTTTAAAAGGAAAGTAGGTGCCATTGTATTGTTTGGTTTTATTTAAGTTAAACAAATAATTGCCTAACTTGCCTTCTTCAAGATTTAGGGGACTTGGGCTGCATTCAATTTTCACTGCCTGTTTAATACGGGATATGTTTAAAGAATATCGGGCTGGGGGGTGGGACGGGGGGGTGGGTGATGGGTATTGAGGAGGGCACCTTTTGGGATGAGCACTGGGTGTTGTATGGAAACCAATTTGACAATAAACTTCATATATTGAAAAAAAAAGAATATCGGGCTAAACTGGGTATTCGCTAAACTGACACTTATCTCTACTTTTTGATTAAATTCTTGTAATTATTTTTTAGTGACAATATTCAGGCTCAATATAAACAAAAATAAAATTAGTATAAACGTGAAAAGGCACACCTCTCCCATCACACACACACATACGCACACACACACACGCACATACATGTGTACACACAGGTACAGGTACACAGACACGCACATGCACACGTACACACAGGTAAACATCTAGTGGCACATATATGCATACACGGTGCTTGACTGCCTTTGAAAAAAGGGGCCATCCTTAAGTATAATTCTGCAATCAGCTTTCTCAGCTCTCTTTTATCTTGTTCTTTCCTCCACCATACATCATGGCCCTCCTTTGGCATGGGTATGTATGGCCTACGGTCCTTTTTAATGTGGCTGATATAGTTAATATTTAGTAGGTAATTTGTTTCATCATTCTAGCCTTACCTGGTGTTTCAGGCCGTGTTTAGGTTTTTACATGGTCGCAATAAATGTCAATAATAAGACGTAGACATGTGTGTGTGACATTTTCTTGTTTAGGGTTCCCATCCCTCCTGCTTATATTTTGGCACTTTTCAAAAACATAAAATCTAGACATTAAGACTAGCAATTAATCCAAGAGTGACGCAAGGGGACTGTATAGAAGGAAGAGGTTTTTATGATGTCTGTGGCAGTGATCAGACAAGTAAAGTAGATGAGATTTAACCGAAACTCTCTCCCACTGGGGGTAATATGTCTGCCCTTTGCTCAGACTTATCTGTAGATATTGCGTTGTAAGTACCAGATGGTCTATGATGCTTTGGATTTATTTTATGATTTTCAAAGGTTAGAAAGAAGCAGACATTCCAGGCTGCTCCCCTGCTGGACATGAAAGATGTTACAAACTTTTCCATGGTCCCAGTGAGAGCCAAGTGACCTTCGGTCCCTCTGAACATCCTGGAGGGATACCGCTGTCCTTGGGAGAGGGCCAGTTTGCTTTTCTGTATGTTCATTTGGGGAAATAGACTCTTTTTATTAATCCAGACACAGTACTCAAGCAAATGAAATGAGCAAAAAGGGACCACCAGATCCATTATAATCGGAATCTTCTGTGTATGTGGATAAGATGAAATGGATTACATTATCTACATGTATACATTAAATGTTCATTTTTCATATAAACGGTTCTATTTAGTAAGTAATGGCACCTTAGTCCATTAAGTTTTGTGGCTAATACATCCCTCCTCCCTCTGAATCTTGTTTAAAGAAAAACATTTGGTTGGGTAATGTGCAAGATGTACCTTGGGGTGGCAATTTATAGTACTCTCTTATCAGAAATTGCTTCCAAATGCCTCATATCCATATTTGAAATTCTGCAGGCAATGATTTCCCTAAATCTCACTCATGGAGCTACATGGCAGATTACTTCAATTGACTATATCGAGGATCAGGTGAAGAGCGCATGGGTAAAATAGAAGAAAGCCAAGTAGAAACAATATGACTATCAATTTTGCAAAGATGGCTTATTACATAGAATTTGACATAAAATGTAACCATGCAATTAGCATATTTAAAACTAGATTTTATGTATTAATATTATAATCCCTAGAGTATTGACTATACATGTCATTTTTAAAAGAAATTTTATACACAAATATTATATAAGTGTCTTCGGATTTTCTGTTCCTTCCATCTTTAATCCTGGAAACCCCTTTTGTGTGGCTGTATCTGGCCCATCATTTAGCTATTAGTCAATGTCACTTCCTGATATAAGAAAAGACAGTTTGGGGGGGGGGGTGCCTGGGTGGCTCAGTTGGTTAAGCATCTGACTCTTGATTTCAGCTTAGGTCATGATCTTATGGTTTGTGGGATCAAGCCCTGCATGGGGCTCTGTGCTGACAGCGTGGAGCCTGCTGGGGATTCTATCTCTCTCTGCCCCTTTCCAGCTTGCGTGCTCACTCTGTCACTCTCTCTCACAAAATAAATAAATAAACATTCAAAAAAACAAAGAAAGAAAAGATAGTTTTGGTCCAGTTGGAAAATTGCAAATATGCACTCTATTTTAGATTCTATTTTTTTGTGTTAAGTATCCTCAATAGGATGTTGTTACGATGGTCTGTATAATGACATTGTTCTTAGTAGAGACACACTGAAGTATTTAAAAGTGGAGGGTTAAGGTGCCTCCAATTCTTAATTGGGTCAGAACAACATAAAGAGATATATATAGCAAATATGGCAGTGTGTTAGCAACTGGTTCAGCAACGTGAAGGAAATACAGAGTTAATTATACTATTTTTGCAACATTTCTGTAGACTTGATGTGTTTTCAAAATAAACAGTTAAAGAAAAACAAAATTACCTCCTGAGAGAGGCTGAACCATGTGGCTGAAGTTATCCCTGCCTCACACCATCTATTCCATTATTTACTTTACAGAACCTTCATTATAACATCAGTAGTACGTTTATTTATAACTTTATCTGCTGTACCTTCTGGATAGAATATGCACAAGGTCTTTATTTTAATCACTCCTGTATCCTGAACATCTAGAATGGTAAAAGAGGCTCAAAGAATATTTTTTGAAAATCATAATCCTTGGCAAATTCACATCAATCACCCAATATTTTTCTGAGGTTTTTGCCCTTACAATAGTTGCCACATTTTCAGGAAATGCAAGCCTTTTGATATGAACATACAAAAAGTCTAATGTCTAGACATACTGAATCAACAAGCAACAGAGAGCATGGTATTCTCCGTGGAGTAAGTTGTAGAACTCAACTTACTTTTAAATTCATCCACTGTTTTTGAATATCTATGGTATTGACACCATTCATCAGCATCCTCCAGGAAAAATAAGCCATACTTGACTAAATTTCCTTTAACATGGGCTCATTAAGAACCAACGTTTAACATTATTGGAAGAACCATTAGAACACTAAGGCAGTGTTACTAAATATTTGCATATTTTGTTAAAAGTTTCCGGTAAATGACATGTGTTCACAAACATCTGGGCTCAAAACAGGCATTTATACAAAACACATCTCTCTTTGTCTCATCCACATTTAGAGAAGTCAACCAGCATGTGGTTTGTCTGTGCCTTTTAATGGAAATTTGTGGCCAATGTCCAACCTCTGTCTTCCTAATTGCAGCTGATTTTCCAGCATGAATTGTACAATTGAATTCAATTTGTGTTTATTTTATTATTTAAGGTGTTTTTAGAGTTCTAAATTTGCATGTTTCCTTTAGACAAGGAGTATTTATTTTTCATCAAGATAATGGATGCAAAGGACATGGTTAATGTTAATTATCAAGTCAAGTTTATATAACACATGGGGTGCATACTTTTATGCTTTGAGGTGTTTTGATTTTTGTTGGGCAAAACAGGCATCTGGCATATCAAAGAAAACAATTCTAGTAAATTAAAAGGATCCTTCAACCTAAAAATAATGAACTTCATGTGTGTAGCTCATTTTTTAGTTAATTGCCCTTAATTTATTCAGCTGAAATACCTACAGTTTTCCATGATTAAAGGGTACCATGTTTGACTTGTCATTGAATTAGTTTGATATTGATATAAATGAGCTATAAAGTATCTCCATGATTACTTTCTGAATAATATGAATGTATTTTCTTTTGTTACCTGCTCAATAAAGAATGAAATATACCTGAACTTTGGGTTTTGAAGCAAATCTTCTGCAGTTTAAAAATGAGGAAGAGGTGGAATTAACCAGGAAGGAACATATTTCCACAAAGAAATTAAAGCTTTTGCCGGCAATGAAGCATATTTATTGTGATACAAAAATTAATAATGGTACAAGTTTCCATTTCCATCTTAAACCTGATGGAAATAAATCTCCACAGAGAGAGAGAGAGAGAGAGAGAGAGAGAGAGAGAAAGCAAAGAAGAAAGAACACCAGATAGATAGATACCCAATTCTAACCCCTCTGTTGAACAACGGTTTAATTTATAGTAGGGTATTTATGGAATCTACTGCTGTTTGCTACAAAAGTGTGTATTACAAACATAGAAAAATCAATTTATTGTACAATAATTTAAGAAAATAAATTAAAAAGAGAAAATCTACTTCTGTTAGGTGTGTTTTCAGGTAAAAATAACTTATTTGTATTAAATTTTCTCCATGAGCCATGTTAGAATCTGTTTGTCAATGATCTGAAGAAGCATGCGGCTCAAGGGTCATGATCTATATGCAACTTTTCCCCTCTTCAACGAGAAAGACCCATTGAAAGGAGAATAACTGGTGGCCCCTAAATGTCAATAAGTTTTGCCTCTGAAAACACTGAATGATACCCTCCCATGTTCTTTCATTGAATGATGTTTCCATGTTTCTAGATGAGTCCTTTGAAAAACACATCTAGAATTTCATACCCGACAACATAGATCTGAACCCCCTTTATTCCACGAAGGTTTTCTTCCTTTATTTCTGACCATGTCCTTGTAACTTTTAAACGACCATCGATCTTTTTAATTGTGCCTCCTGACTCCTTTAACTCACCCTGGTGCAGGGAATCTGAGACAGAGCTGTCTGACAGAAATATAAAATGAGCCACATGAGTAATTTTATTTATTTATTTTCAATTAATTAATTAATTAATTAATTAAAGTGGGCTCTGTATCCAATGTGGGGCTTGAACTCACAACCCTGAGATCAAGAGTCCCATGCTCCACTGACTGATCCAGCCAGATGCCTCTCCCCTTGCGCACCATATGTAATTTTAGATTTTCTAAGAGCCACAATTAAAAAACTAATTAAAAAATTAATTTAATAATCTATTTTATTTAACCAAAGATTTCTCAATATTATCATTTCAACCTGTAAGCTTAAGAATTAATATTGTGCTTTATTTTTTCATACAAAGTCTTTAAAATCCAGTGTATATGTTACACTTAGAGCACACACAATGGACTGAATGTTTATGTCTGCCCCCCCTCCCCAATTCATATGTTGAAACCCTAACCCCCAATGTAATGGTATGAAGGAGTGGGGCCTTTGGAAGGTGATTAGGTCATGAGAGTGCAGCACTAATGAATGGGATCAGTGTCCTTATAAAAGAGACCCCCTCCCCCCCACACACACACCAGGGCTTTCTCACTCTCTCTCTGTCATAGTGAGCAACCAGTAGTCTGAAATCCAGAAAAAGGCTTTCACTAGAGCCTGACATACTGGTACCTTGACCTCAGACTTCCCAACCTCCAGAACTGTGAGAAATAAATTTCTGTTGTTTATAAGCCACCTAGTCTTATGGTACTTTGTTCTAGCAGTCCAAAGGGACTGAGGCAGCACATCTCCACTCAAACTCTCCACATTTCAAGAACTCAAAAGCCAGTATGTGCATAGCGCTATTGTACTGGAAAGCACAGTTCTAAGAGAAATATTAAGGGCACTAGAATTGATATCAGAAGCCTAGGGGTTTGTGATTGCCTGCCACCAACCATTTAGAATGGGTTAACTAAGGCCCTTAACCTATGGGCTATGGATTTTAAATCTCTGAAATAAACAGGTCAGGGTAGATGGCCTTAAGTGTTTGCTTTAACTCAAAGACTAGAATACTATTATCATAATGAAGAAGCTTGCTTCCCTGGGGTTGCTCTGAAAAACCATTACCCATGGTCTAGTCAATAACATTCCTGCTGTGACCCACTGCGGAGCAGCTACACAGGCTTGTCCTGCACGGAGCCACAGCTTGCAAATCAGAGCCTACAACTGGGTGGGCCTGCCCTAGAGAGTTTTTATTGGGAGGCTCATATTTGAAATTGCTGTCTTTAAATTTTGTTTTTAGTTGTTTTTAACAGCACCTTAATGAATCTGATGTGCTTCCTCCAAATGCATTCACAAAGGTTTCTTTCTGCAGTTTCAGGTGTGCTAGTTGTTGCTGTCTTCGAGTGTCTCTGTGGGGCACATAAAGCACATTTTGGCATCTCCCATTGTCTGCATTTTCAGTGAGACCTCCCCCAAATATCCTCCAAGTCACAGAAACTCGGTCATCTTCCTGTAATTATGTTGGATGCAGAAACTTAATTGTACTGATGCAGATCTTAACTAGATTGCATGATGCTAGTATTTTATTGGTAAGTGCATGGCAGCCATTATTTATGAAGTCATCAGTGAAGAAATGTAAAGTTGGAAAGACCCGATGATTTTCTCCAGATCACCCTACTATTTGCTAGTGAAGCTAGAACCTGAACTGAGATCTTCTTCTGACAAAAAAGAGGAGGTTCTTTGTCACTCTTGTTCTGCCTGACTGTCCTTCCTGCTCAGGCGATTCAGGCATGTGGACGGCCAGACTAAAGTTCACTTCTCTCTCAGTGATTTTGTCTTTTCCTTTCTTTTTTGTTTGTCATTTTAATTCCAATATAGTTAACATAGAGTGTTATATTAGTTTCAGGTGTATAATATGGTGACTCATAATTCTGTACATTACTCAGTGCTCATCAAGATAAGTATACTCTTTAATCTCTATCACATATTTCACCCTTCCCCCCAACCCACCTCCCCTCTGGAAACCACTGGTTTTTCTCTACAGTTAAGAGTCTGTGTTTTGGTTTGCCTTTTCTTCCTTTGTTGATTTGTTTTGTTTCTTAGTATCCACATACGAGGGAAGTCGTATGGTATTTGTCTTTCTCTTATTTCACTTAGTGTCATACTCTTCAGCTCCATCCATGTGGTTGCAAATGGCAAGATTTCATCCCTTTTATAGCTGAGTAATATTCCAGTGATTTTCAACACTGGCCATATAGTAGAATCAGCTGGGGGCTTTCTAAATAGGCCAACGTCCTGGCCCCTCTTAGGGCACCCAGACCTATGAACTCAGAGTTTCGAAGGTTCGTTTGGTCTGGGGTGAGGGGCTGGGCACTACTTCAAAAGCTCCCTAGATAATATTGCAAACCAAAGTTGAGAACTGTTAATTTAGTCAAAAGTAAAGCTAAGGAATGGGTATTTCCATTCAGCTCACTAAATGTATAGGTCTGCATGCCAAGAGATGTAAGTAAGTGGCTAAACTTATTGTATGAATATGGGTGTTGGCCACATAGAGTATCTTTTTCTTAAAAATTTGAAAGTGTAGAGATCGTATGTGTTTTCTAAAATTTCAGTTTTTCTTAAGCATGTGTTTGTATAGACAGAACCAACCATTGAGCCAACTTCAGTTGCTGGCACTTCTATACTTAATTCTATTCCAGAGCGTCCACCTCTTTTCCTAAGCAAATAAGTCCTCAACACTTCCCACGCTTAATTAGGACTTACATTTGCCTATGAGCAAATACACATTTCCCCATAAATTTGGTGTTGTTTTTCTCTCCTATATTGGGAAGCCCATAGGTAGGAACCCAAGTTCCCTTTGTCTTTACACACAGTCTTGTGGTTCTTGCCTCAAGGTCACAAGATGACCACTTTCTTTTTTTTCAACGTTTATTTATTTTTGGGACAGAGAGACAGAGCATGAACAGGGGAGGGGCAGAGAGAGAGGGAGACACAGAATCGGAAACAGGCTCCAGGCTCTGAGCCATCAGCCCAGAGCCCGACGCGGGGCTCGAATTCACGGACCGCGAGATCGTGACCTGGCTGAAGTTGGACGCTTAACCGACTGCGCCACCCAGGCGCCCCAAGATGACCACTTTCCACCTCAGAATGTTGTCCAAATTCCGGACTAAAAGACTAGCGGTATTGAGCAGACAGTCCTCTTTGGAAGCCATGTCTCTTTTCATCTGGTCAGATCTCTCTCTTACTGGGCTGCTCTAGTGGAAAAGGATTCTGGGAAACGTAGTTCTTATGAGCAGAGCATAAAGCCCTCACTCCCTGAAAAAACAACAACTACAAAAACAGCAGTTTGATTGCTAAGGGAAAAAGGGGAAATTGGATGGCAATACACAGGGTCTGCCATCCCCTCGTTCTGGTATTGCTGTTTTTTTATTACTGTGTTCTGGCACTCAATGTAATTTGTAGTCATATATTCATTTATTTATAAATCTCTGTGTATTGTCTATATATTGTCCTTTGTCCCCGTAGAGTCAATGGTGTTTTTCTCACCATTGCCTACACACCAGCTACCATATTGTTTGGTGCTTAGAAGAAGCTTAACAAATATTTGTTCACTGAAAGTTGAATGAATGAGTTGCAGGGGTGAGGACAAGAGGGAGTGCAATCCTTTCCTTATTCAATTTAGATCTCCTCTATTCTATTTGGTTCATTGATTTTTTTTTTTTAAATCAAAATATCCTTAGTGTTTTAATGCTACCAGGGTTTTAAAGAGTTTTTATTGTGTTTGCTTTCAATGTAAGCTTTGGAATAAATTACCAAATCCTGAGTTGTAAGGAAGACCAACAATGCTTTATGAATAGATGAAGTAAAGGTTTGTTTTCAGAGTTCATGTATGATGCAGGGAATTACATTAAGACTTCCATTAAGCAGCACAAAATTTAATGAAATGTCTTAAACACATATACTATACATTATCACAGGAATGAAATTGACATTAACCAAAAATATTAATCAGTCATATGGATGCTAATTTTAAAAGTGTTGACTTGGACTATTCTAGAAACTAGTAAATGTTGCATCAAGGCACATTATTTCATTTCATAGAAGTCTAAACATCACAAAATCCTTTTTATACACTCTGGCATTGTTGAGCCAGACTGTCTGAAACCCACTGTGGGGATCGCCCCTTCCCTCTGTGACCTACATTCCTTCAGCTCTAATCTCTCCTGATCTTTCCCCCAGATTGCAGATCATCAGCTAAGCTTTACGAGTTGGCATGGATGGTGTGGATGCAGACTCAGCAAAGACGTGGGTAAAAGACTTGGAAGAAAAATAAGGAACAGCATTATACTAGTGTTTCCTTTGAAAGATGAAGTTTAGCTTACTTTGCAAAGAGAATTGAAAAAAATCATGGTACCACATTGTGTCTTTTAGCAGTGACTTTAGAACCGTCCCTTTCCCTTCTATCAATTATTAAACACAGAGCTCCAGTTGAGAAGCAGCCAATTCTCGCTTGCACTGCTGTAAAATCCTCATTGTTTCCTTTTACCCAAATGACCTTAGATAAAGCAAATGTCTTCTCTGAGCATTGGTTGTGTTCTTGTAAGATGCAGTATGAAAAGCTTATAGTCCATGTTTGTAGTGATGGACAAATGAGATATAGATAAGATGGGCATTGTTTATTGGAAAATAATACTCACAGTAATGAGATTGCATCATTCCTGTCTAAACCCCATGAAGGCTTCCCAATGCTTTCAAAATAAAACCAACTCTTCATGGATATCTCTTCACATCTCTCAACTCACCTCGCACTACCGTTCCCCAAATCCATTCAATCCAGTGCACTCACCCTTTTTCTCCTCAATTCCATCCTTCTCACAGTGCTGGACAGCTTTTACCCCCAAATTATCCCATGGCTAATTCTCATCATTCATATCTCCACCCAAAACCCTTTATTTTTTTAATTTTTTTTATTTTTTTTAACGTTTATTTATTTTTGGGACAGAGAGAGACAGAGCATGAACTGGGGAGGGGCAGAGAGAGAGGGAGACACAGAATCGGAAGCAGGCTCCAGGCTCCGAGCCATAAGCCCAGAGCCTGATGCGGGGCTCGAACTCACGGACTGTGAGATCGTGACCCGAGCTCAAGTTGGATGCTCAACCGACTGAGCCACCCAGGCGCCCCCCAAAACCCTTTCTTAAGTGGCTTCCCTATCCAACTCCTTGCTAAGACCCTCCCTAGCCAAACACCCCCCTTAATACTCTTCATAGCCCTTGGTGAAATTATTCCATTTGTCACAGGTGTGTATATTCTGTTTCTTCTGCCTAACATGAAAGATCCATGAGGGCAATGTTATCTACCTGGGACAGTGCATGGTAAATGTGAAGTATTAATGAAAAATTAAACTGAATAAATAATGTATGTTTAAGACAATGTGAGCCTTTCATCCCATGCCTTGTGAAAACACGCAACATTTGAAACGCCCAACATTTTCTCTGCAATTCTGCATTGGGTAAGGAGTGAAGTAGAATGATTCCCTCCTTCTGAATTCCCTTCTCTATGCATGAGCCATGTTCTGCCCACAATCCATCACCCCAGACAGGGGGTATTAATGTCTTCACATGAAAGTCCCTACAGATCCAACATAGACTTTCTCATGATAGGAGTGGAGCTGGTAGAAAGAGGAGAAGCTTTCAATAAAGTAAATGCCTTACACAGGAACACGCATATTCTTGGAAACTTCTTATCCACTCTGTACTAGTTCCCACCCTGCAATCTCACACACCTGTCAATTCTCTGTTAGCCCCTCCTCTTGACCTCTTTCTGACCTCTCTTCTCCTCCCTTTCAGGGATATTCTTCTTGATCTCTTCAACGAGGCACTTAACATCTCAGCTGTGCTTGAGGTCTATTAGCCAGATTCTCAATGTTTCACCCAACACTCCATGTGGCTTTAAAAAACTTTATAGCTAAAGCAATATCCTTTCTAATATTTCTAATAACCATACTAATATTGCTTGCATCTTATGTCACTGAGGCATAAGAAAGAAAGAAAGAAAGAAAGAAAGAAAGAAAGAAAGACAGACAGACTAGTTAGGGAAAAGACTAATGACAAGGAAACCAGGATACCAGGGTACTAAGTATATGCCTCATGATAATTTTTTACACTGATCATAATTGTTAAAACATAATAATAACAAAGTGAATGTTGTTTTGTGACAGCCACTGTTTTAGGCACTTTATTATCTTATTTGCTTTTCATATTTGCCATATATAGTGGGTACTGTATCATCCCTATTTTACAGATGAAAAAACTGAGGCACAGACAGGTTAAATAACTTTCCCAGCATCACAAAGCCCTACAACTGTTCCCCCAAGTCACCGTTCTGACAACAATTTTGGTTTCCAAAAGCAGAGGGGTCAGAAGGAATATTCTCTTTAATGAGCTGGAATTATATCTGTGAGCACTGGTGTCTTCTACTCAGAGAAAGAAATAGAAGGAGAAGCCCAGACACAGCAGCTGATGGAGAGATTCAAGATAATTTTGTTCTCAGTTTATTATTAAAGCGAGAAGCCAATGTTTACCACTGCTTCATACAGGCCAGACTCTGCTAAACATTTTCAAATCTTAATCATATTTCAACTCTCCCAAGTCTCTGAGGCAAGTATTTTATGAATATTTTTAAAATGATTCTCTAATAGCTTGAAACCCTTAGGTGGCAAATTTGGTGAGTGGTGAGACTGTACTTTTCCTTCGATGACAAGAATTTTTCACTGCTGTACCATACTGTTTCCCTCCATGTTAGCTCCGAGTTTACCTGGGATAGGGTTAAGACACCTGTCACCTTGCTGGCTTATGTCCATACATCATCTTATCTCTTCTCTTGTATTACTGGTATAGATTGCACATGATTACAGTTGATCCTTGAACAACACAGGGGCAGTTGAAAATCCACACATAACTTTGGACTCCCCCAAGACTTAACTCTTAATAGCCGGCTGTTGACCAGAAGCCTTACTGATAACATAAATAGTTGATTAACATATATTTTGCATATGCATTATATACTGTATTCTTATAATAAAGTAAGCTAGAGAAAAGAAAACATTACTAAGTAAATCACGAGGAAGAGAAAATACATTTACAGTACTGTCCTATTAAAAAAATCCACATATAAGGGGACCTGCATGGTTCAAACCTGTGTTTTTCAAGGGTCAGCCATTTATTTCTCTCCTATTAAAAAAAAAGAGAGAACCAAAAGTAATATAACAGGAAGAAAAGATGTCAATAAAATCATTCTAAGCAAGCAACAAACAGTTCTTTGCTTCAACTGCATTTCATAATATCCTAATAATAATAAATCCACAGAGGTATTGATGATAAATTGAGGAGGCTTTAACTTTTACTCAAGACTTTAAAACATTATGGAGTCTTGGCATATTGATAACAAACTTTTTCTGTAAAAGAGATTTTGGAAGTGCCATGTTGCTTCAGAGGTCTAATCTTAGTAATCTATTAAATATAAACTAAAGTATTGCTATTTGGGGAGGATAATGTTGAGGATCTCTCAATTTACCTGGATTCAGGGGTTTATCAGATTTGTTTATCTCCTCAGAGGTTCCTGATAAACTCTAACTAGTCAAACTTCTGAAACAACTGAGAATAAGCAGTAGGTTGTCTTTAAGCAGTAAGGAAGCTTTTAAAGGAAGACATAAATCGTATGGCTGGTGATTCCTTCAAGACATGTCACAATGACAACTTGAAATGCTTTTTTATCTTGCCATGTGATATCGCTGAGGCTTAAAATTTCAGATGCTGGACCATGCCTTGCTAATCAGAGGCACATAGTAAATGTTTGCTTTTGTGTAGCTGTTTGTTTGTACAGGAAATGCTCCTAGAAAATTGAGTTTTAAGCTACAACATTTAACAGAGCATTCAAGATATGTGTTGCTACAAAATAAACCATCCTAAAATCAGTGCTTTACAATGACCATTTATTGGTACCCCGCATGGTCTATGAATTGACTGGGCTCAGCTGCCCAGTTCCCACTCTGATTGTTTCATGCACTTGCCATTAGATGATGATCAGGCCAGGCATCATCTCGAAGAGCCACCTCTCTCGATTAGGACAGATGTCCCATATGCCTCGCACAAGTGTCTGGAATCGCTGGCTACTGGCTGGGAGCTCAGCTGAGACTTCCAACAGAGAATTTATACCTGTGCCTTCCATGGAGATTGGGCTTCTCACTGCAAGGCACTTCAGTTCCCCAAGATAATATCCCAAGATTGTCTGTTTCAAGAGATTCCAGCAGGTTTGAAGGCTATTGGATCCTGTTCTCAACAGTCCCAGAATGTCATTCATGCCACAGAATTTGGCAGAATAGTACAGATTAAAAACTGGGAGCCTCCACCTCTTAAGAGGACGAATCACAAAGAAAGTGTGGCCATCTGAAAGTGTGTCTACACTCTTCTGCACCAACAATGGCAGACCAACCACTCCTTTGCCCAAGACCATGGAAGATGTGGCATTATTGTCCTTGAGCTGAGACCAAGCCCCATAATCCTGCTTAAAAATAACTGTGGGAATTTTAGATTGGTGAAGGAAAATGAGACAAAGCCTCTTTAGAATATCATGTTTAAGGTTGAGGCAGAAAAGCTTGTGACTTTTTTTTACTTAAAAGAATTTGGGGTTTTAGAAGAGATTTAGATTTACAGAAAAGTTGCACAAGTAGGATAGTGTCCATATAGCCCTCACCCATTTCTTAGGTCTTATATTAGTATAGTACCTTCTTCACAAAGAACCAATATTGATAAAGTATTATTAACTGAAGTCCATATACATTATTCAGTTTTCCTTAGTTTTTAATTAATGCCTTTTGTTGCTGTTGTTCCAAGATCCGATCCAAGGATCCCATATGAATGTCCCGTGACACTTAGTTGTCATGTCTCTTTGGGGTCCTCTGGGCTGTGACAGTTTCTAAGATTTTCCTTGTTTTTGATGACCTTGGCAGTTTCAAGGTGTACTTGTCAGAACTTTCTTAGAATATCCCTCAATTGGGATTCATCTAATGGCTTTCTCACAATTAGACCAGGGTTATGGTTTCCTGATAGGAAGACCAACAGAGGTACCATGGCATTCCTATCACATTATATGAAGAGTGTGCAGTATGAACACGGTTTATCTCTGTTGTTGACCTGGATCACCTGGCTGAAGTACTGTCAGGTTTCCACGTGGCAAAGTTATTCTTTTTTCCTCCTTTCCATAGCATTCTGTTTGGAAAGAAGTCGCGATGTGCAGCCCACACTTCAGGCATGGATAACTAAGCTACATCTCTTTTTAGATTTTTTTTTTTAAATGTTGTATTTATTTTTGAGACAGAGAGACAGAGTGTGAGCAGGGAAGGGGCAGAGAGAGGGAGACACAGAATCTGAAACAGGCTCCAGGGTCTGAGCTGTCAGCCCAGACCCTGATGTGGGGTTTGAACTAGTTAGCCACGAGATCGTGACCTGAGCTGAAGTTGGACGCTTAACCGATCGAGCCACCCAGGCACCCCAAGCTTCATCTCTTTAAGGGCAAATAAATTATTGGAATTTTTCTGCACAGAAGATTTGCCTGTTCTCCCCAATTTGTTTATTTATGCAATAATTTATTTATACCAGTACATATCATAACTAGTGATTTATGTTTTAGGTTATGTCCAATATTTTGTTGCTTATATTTCAGCTTTGGCCATTGGAAGCTCTTTCAGTTGGATCCTATGTTCCCTTGACATACTCCCATCAATGTGGTTTTTTGTTTTGTTTTGTTTTTGTTTTTGTGAGTACTTCCTTACTTTCTGGCACAAGACTCCTCTAGCTCATTTTGCACGTTTCCTGCCCAGCCCTAGAATAAGCCATTTTTTTTCTTAAGAAGATATAGTTCCTTTTATTGAAGAATGTAATTAGAAACCAAACTCTGGGCTCCAGATGTGCTCATTGCTGCAAGTGCATTGCTGATTCTAATATACGTACATATACTAATCTGTGTATACACGTATATCTATAAAAATTTCTAAATATATTTATCCGTATCTACATTAAGCTAAAAAAGAGTTCCTGCTAATGACTCCAACTCTAATCTTTACCACAGCCTTTTCCTTGCTTGTCTGTAACTTTCCACCACAACGGTGTCATATCTGGTCCTCCCATCTGCCATCCATTTACTTAATTATTCAATTCCAGTGTCCGTGCACAGTGGTTTCGGAATTATTAACTGCCACCCCTGTGGGAAACACCTTTATCAACTATAGTGCTTATGCAAAATCCCTTTGCCTTTAGTCTTACGCTTGCTCATTTCCAGTTATGTAGATCAGTATCTCTCCCTCCCATCCCTTTCAGTGAGTTTACTTCATATATTTGTAATGCAGTTAGATTCTTTGGTCATGGTCTGTATTTCATACTAGGATCCCTCAATCTCTTAAATGCTTCATTTTCGATTAGCATACATTAAAGTTCAATCCATGCTATAAAGTTCTAAGGGATTTTTACAAACACATACTGCTAGTTACTGTTAGTATCTACCATTGCAGCATCATATAGAACAGGTTCACCTCCCTCCACCTCCCCAAATCAACTGTTCTTCACCTGTTCCATCAGACCTCCTTTCCACCTCTGCCAATCACTAATCTATTTATCGTCTCTACAGTTTTGCCTTTTCCAGAATGTCATATAAATGGAAATATAGAGTATCTTGGTTTTTAATATTAGATGGCCTATGAATTTTGAAGGCAAAAATTAAGGAAACAGGGGAAAGGAAAGTAGAATACTCTTAAAAATACATGCAGTATAATGGTGAAAGAAATGGATTTTTAATGAAAAGTGGCATTTGACTTTCCAATGAAGTAAAATATCCATGCAGAAAGGTGCCAAGTGATAAGGGTAAAGGGTATGGTCCTGAAGAGAGGAGAGGCAGATAGATCAATAGAACAGATTAGAAAGTCCAGCAACAGACCTACACCTTAGGGTTGATTGATTTTCAAAAACATGCAAAAGCAATTGAATGGAGACAGGATAGTCTTTTCAACAAATAATGCTAACATATACTAAAAAAAAAAAAAAAAAAAGAAGAAGAAGAAGAACCCAACCCATATTTTTCACCCTATACAAAAATCAACTCAAAATGGATCATAGACCTAAAAGCCCAAAACCCTAATACTTCTAGGAAAAAAAGAAAAAAAAACACAAGAGAACTTCTCTGTGACCTTGAGTTAGGCAAAGATTTCTTAGATATGACACCAAAGCATGACCCATAAATTTAAAAAAAAAAATAGATAAATTGGACTTCACCAAAATAGAGAACTTTTGCTCTTCAAAAGACAAAGTTAGGGGAATTAAAAGGCAAGCCACAATGATACAATGATGAGAAAATATTTGCAAAACTCCATCTAATCAAGGACTTCTTGGAAGAATGTATAAAGAAATCTCAAAAGCTAACAGCAAGAAAACAAAGAATTCAGTTAGAAAATGGGCAAAATACTTAACAGATGTTTCATTCAAGAAGATATAAGCATGGCAAAGAAGCACATGAAACACGGTTCATGATCACTAGTGATCAGAGAAACACACATTACATCCTCAGTCAGATGCTCTTCCACACGTAATACAATGGAAAAAAGGAAAAAGGAAAAAGACCCAACCTGACGTTTCCAAGATGCAAAGCCACTGGAATGTGTATTCATTGCTGGCAGGACTACAATACAGTACAGACACATGCGTGTTGAAATACATTTTAGCAGTTTCTTATAACATTAAACATTCACTTACCATCTGACCCAACAATTCCCATCCTAGGTATTTATTGAAGTGATATGAAAGATCATGGTCACACCAAAACCTATACAGAAATTTTATGGTGGTTTTATTCATAATTTCTAAAAACGAGAAACTGTCCTTCAACTGGAGAATGGATAGAAAACTGTGGTAACTTCATAGAAGTGGAGCAATGCTCAGCAATAAAAAAGAGTTAGGGCGCCTGGGTGGCTCAGTTGGGTAAGGGTTCAACTCTCGGTTTCAGCTCAGGTCATGATCTCACAGTTTGTGACTTCGAATCCCACATTGGACTCTGTGCTGACAGCTCAAGCCTGATTGGGATCCTCTCTCTCCCTCTCTTTCTGCCCCTCCCCTGCTCATGCTTCCTCTCTCTCACAAAAGAAATAAACAAATTTAATAATAATAAAGAACTAACTATTAACACATTGGGACAGCATGGATGAATGTCTAATGCATTAGGCAGCATGAAAAAAGGGGGACTTAAAAATGATTCCACTTATAAAGGAAAAACTATAGGATGAGAAACAGATTAGTGATCATATGGCTTGATGGTGGAGGGGAGGATTGACTACAAAAGAGAAACACAAAGGACATTTTTGGGTGATGGAAATTTTCTGGATCATGACTGCAGTGGTGGATACGTGATTCTACACATTTGTTAAAACCCACACAAAACCATGTCCGTAGAGTGAATCTTACATTATAAGCATGAGAAATGAAATCAACCAACTACACTAAAGCTGTCACAGAGGCCAAACAGTAGTCCATTAGGATGACTGGTGACTTCAGTTGCCCACCTCCCAGTTCTAAGAACTTTGTTAAATACGTTTCAGATCTTCACCTATACAGTGGGATGAGGTGAGTTTGCAGGGGAAGAGTCAGTATTGAGGCCGGCAGTCTTACAAGGGTCCAAAGCCAAATACTTGGTAAATCTGTCCAAATTCACTCTGGCTGTGGACTCTCCATTTTTTATTTTTCTCTGTAGACAAGAAATCTTTACTTTGCTATCCTCCATATTTAAGATAAATTCCCATCTTTATCCCTCAAGTCAAGACTTGTGCTTAGAAGGTTCTGACTATGGCTGATTCTCATAAAATGACTCCTAAAATATTTTCAGAAACTATGCATTTTTAGGGGTGTCTGAGTGGCTCAGTCGGTTAAGCATTCGACTTCTGGTTTCAGCTCAGGTCACCATCTCGGGGGCTCCACGCTGACAGCATGGAACCTGCTTGGGATTCTCTGTCTGTCTCTGTCTCTCTCAAAATAAAAATAAATAAACTTAAAAAAAGAAATTGTGCATTTCTGCCCTTTCCTTTATCTTACCACTGGGATCCTGATAGAATTTTGTCAGGTAGAAACACACACACATCTGAACAGTTTCTGAGACTTGGTATATCTCAAATAAAAACTCATGGAAGTAAGTGCTAGCCTTCTTGTCAGATACTATTTCAGTATCATTTGACAGATGGATGGATGATAACCATAATGATTAGCATACACCATAGTCCAGCCCCATCCCCTGTATTCCTGGTAAACCCTGGATCTGAGCCAGGGAAGAGAGGAGATGTTCCTCCCTATTCCCCAAAGAGCTGTGTGAGTAGGTGTTATGAAATACATTTTTCTTGGATCAGTATTTTACAGGGCAAATTCAAATCAGTTACAAAAAGAATGTTAAACATCTCAACTGTAGCTAGATCCCCCTGATTTTCAGGAAATCCTGAAAACACCTTCTGAGGTCCTTCCTTCCATGTTAGTTCACACCAGCACAGCTTGTTTCCCTATGCTTAGAAGAAAGAGCTTCTGGTTCCCATAACCTAGGCAAGGTCACAGACAGCGTCCACACATAATATATAAAATGGTGTTCAGGGTTTGTCATGGCTATGAGCCGCAGGAGTGGAATTAGAGCCGAGACAAAGAAAAGCAAAATTGCCCTTTATAAGTGATGACACAAGTGCCTGGGAACACAGAGAGGCGGCCAGGATCTCCTAATTACAGCCAGTATGCACTGGTGATGCCACCTCCAGCCCAGACTATCCCTGAATGAACAATGAGGACTTTTACTTTATATATTTTTTCTCCTGTCAATGTTGCAGATTCATTTAGACAGAAACATGGCAGGGTGATATTGTCCAAAAGGCAATTTGACAGTGATACACAGACTTTCTCTGTAGCTTGCTGCCCACTGAAATGATTTAGGGGAAAAAGGAAAAATAAGGTGATTTGTAGTTGAGAGAAACCAAATAATAAATTAGTATCCTTTTAGAGGGATGTAGTCAGGAAGCTACTGGAAAAGAAGGCAAGGATGTCGCCTATAGTTCTGTTCTTTTACTTACCAGCTCTGTGAACTTGGAAAGGCTGCTTAATCTCAAGGAACTACCATTACTATGTAGACAGTAATGGTCGTCTTGCCTAGTTTGGAAGATTATTTGGAAAGACACTAAAGCAAAGACACAATGAACATTTGTTTTTATGCAGCCAAGTATCTGCTTGTCTTCCTAATGGCGACCTGGTTTTTTCTTGGGTGAACTTGCCCCTCCTTCATTGGAGAGTGGGTGGGGACATGCAGGTGCCTGCCTACTCCCAGGGAAGCCAAATAAGATTCTGGAGGGTCCTCACACACCATTCTTCCTTTTCGTCAAAATCAGCATAATGAGATGTCTGCCTTGGCTCAAGAACTTATTTCCAAAGAACATTCTTTCCTAAGCAAAACCCGGCTGTGTTTGCACTCACACGACCTCCTGGCCTTTGATAGCTTTTTATCTCCACATCCATGTCCATGTCATGTTCAGGTCCATGTTCACATGCATATGTATATGTATATCTGTGTATCTCATCTATATCTATACACAACACTATGTCACTATCTATATCTCTACACATACATATACTATATATGTAACTATATCTATACTATATGTATATGTGTTTACATGTATATCTGTATCTATAACTACAGATACATGTAAATTTACACATATACAAATATCTATCATTTAACTATCAATCACCCACTTATCAACTTGTTATTTGTACTTAAGAAAGCTAAATGTACTTTCCATCAAAGAATGGTCCTACGTGAAACTTAGACATATGGCATGTACAAAAGCCACTGAGTACGGGCATGTGGGGAGAGACACAAAAATAGAGAAACTGCTATCAATCACCTTTAGCACACATGGCATTTTCCTTCACAATAAATCAAAAGAGTTTTTTTTTTTTAATCTTTCTTGATTCTAGAAGGGACTATAGACATTACATGTATCCAGTATCTTTCATTCACAGATTATAAGATCATTTATAGATAGGTACCACCAATCCCTAATATCTCACTGAGGGATGGGAGGAAATGAAGAGCTTATTGAGTAAAATAATTGTTACTTATTGAATCCCTACTCCTTGCCCTGTATACACACCATCTCATTTCATCTTTACCATGAATCTCTATGGTAGGTATTATCAGCCCCATTTCCTAGATAAGAGTGTTGAGATTTGAAGAGATTAAATAACCTATTTCACATGACACATCTGTCTCCAGTGCCAAAGCTAACTTTCCATCTCAGGATAGAGAAAATGTCATCATGTATCGGCCTCAAATCACAGAGCCGTCACTCTGTAAGTATGTTGCCTTCTTTACTTCAAAGTAAATGCCTTCCTCACTAGCTTTCTTATGTGATCACACAATTTTCATAACAATGAAAAATGTAGGATCCTTGGTCATATTGCCTTGATTCAATATCAGCTCCACCACTTACTCGTTGTGTGAACTTAAACTACGTATTACTTTTCCCGAGCTTCAGTTTCCTCGCCTATAAAATGGCATAGCAATAAAATCTACCTTAGGTGCCCTTGTGAAGACTGAACGATATCGTGCATACACAGGGCTTATGATTCTGCCTTGTATATATCAGTGCTAAATCTAACTAAATCTAACTTACTAAGGTTAGTCAATATCATCATAACAAAGACGTTTTAAAACTAATACTAAACACGTAGCCATGCAGTCAGGGATGTCTACACATGGCACAAAATTGATTTGACTGTTGGCAAAAAAGGAATATGGTGCCTGGCTTATTTCCCTTACAAGTGTTGTTGAAGATGACTCAGTTTTTGCACTCCTTAGACAGGTGTGCATTTAATTAAACTTGGAACCTGGCAATCTTTCTTTCTTTAAAAGGAAATGCAAAAACAGAAAAACAAAATTACAACAAATATTTATAAATTAATTCTTCATTTGATAAGTACTTTTGGCAGATTGCTTAGCAAAAAGCCTGAAAACAAAACAAAAACAAAGCAAAAAGGGTTTTCGCCGAGAGAAAATGGTTAAGAAGGTAAAGAGTATCTAGATAATCTTAGAAAACGTATTACACCTATTTGTGGTTTTATTTCTTTTTCGTTTGCCCTCAAATCCATAAAATGTATTCAGTTGACCTTCTCATTTCATAATGTAGCTTCTGTAGGCTGGGGAGGTAGAACCTTAGAAGATGATGTCAATTTTGAGAAATCTGGGTATAAGAATTCTAGAGTGATGGCAATGTTGTGAATCAGTAGCTGACAGATCACATGACGTATCTGCTACCCAGGGGCTGCTCGTTACGTTTGCTCACAAATGCCCACTCTATCCTGGCCTACAAACCCACAGTATCTGGCCCTGCCACCATACCCTCTACTGTTAGTCATTCCCTGAATTCATCAGGAAATTCATCATTACAATGTTAGGTTGTAATGCTTTAACAAACAACTCCAGCATTTCAGTGGCTTAACATAAGAGAAGTTTATTCCTAGTTCCTATAGTTTCTTCCTGAGATGGGCGATACCCAGACATCCATTGTTTTCCATTTGATGAATGAGCCATTTGAGCACAGACCTCCCACATTCACTCTTACAGAGAAAGAGAGACTGGAGAACCACAAATAGCTTTCTACCGCTTCCTTGGGGAAAAACATGCACCACTGATCTTTGCATTTCAATGGACAGAAAAGTCAGATGTCTCTAAGTGCAAGGGAACCAAGCAATGCATGCTCTCTGTGTGCCCAGAACAAAAGGAGAAATGGATACTGACGGGTATCACACCTGGTCTCCCTCTGTGCTCCAGTCACGCTGACCTTCATTCTATTTCTGGAATACTCCAAGATTATTTCTATCTTAGGATCTTTGTACCAGCTCTTCTGTAGTGCAATAAAGCATTCCATGTATAGAAAATAATGGGAACAAACACCCAATCCAGGAGGAAGGCTCTTTCCTGTGTTTCTCACGAAGGGGGTCCCTGCTTGTCACTCTTGGCAAATGCCACCTTTTCAGAGACACCTTTTCAGTCACTCCCTGCTGCTTTATCCTCCTTTAAAAGGAAGTAGAGTTTTTGCCATTATTTAATGTTTTCTTGATCTTTAAGCTTTACTTCTTATCCCCTTCTCCCATTGGAATATAAACTCTATGGGATCAAGAATTTATCTTATCTTCTTTGTCAGCTGGAATTGTAACACCTAACATGATCTTCATACGTGAGGGCAGTCAAAAGATATTGGTTGGCATAAATAAATAAATCAGAAGGATATGCAAAGCAGAGTAAGTTCATATGTGATGATCAAAACTGACTTGACCAAACAATCTATTCCAACCTCCAATTCAACACTGCAATCTCATACATACGATTCCAAGAACATCCAGATACTACTACCTTAATATACCTGGGGGATGGGGCACTCACCACATCACATCAAGGGCAACATAGCTGCATTTATTGAGGATGAGTGCTGTTCTAAGAACATCTCATTATAATACAGTTCTATTTTGATGACAATGCTGTGTTATGAGTATAGAATAGAATCTTAGTTCAACTTTAAATTTACCTGAAAAACCAATCATTGCGATGAAAATCACTTTGAGAATTGAGAACTCGTGGCTCAGAGGAGTTTAGCAATTTGCTCCAGATCACACAGTTATTTTAATCTCAAAATTAAACTTTTGAATACAATGATCTAACATTTTTTCAGAAGGTGACTAATATCTTCTAAATTAGAAGATATTTCTTCCTTTAAATCAAATAATGATTCCCTATAACTTTTTATTCTTAATATGTATTTTTTCCTGCTGAGCACAGCCTCTCATAATATTGTTCCCTCTTCCATCTGGAAGTCAAGGCAAAATTTGAAAGACAATCTTAAACAAGGTGACATCATTTCTAGACTATTCTCTATCATGGTTGCCATTTTCTTTTTCTTTTTCTTTTTTTCTTTTTCTTTTCTTTTGTTTTCTTTCTTTCTTTCTTTCTTTCTTTCTTTCTTTCTTTCTTTCTTTCTCTCTTCTTTTTTTTTTGATGTAGAGGGGCTTGTCAACATCCCCTTCAAAATGTGTTGGCAGGTTGGGAATGAATTTTTTCAGTATCATCTGAGCAGCACACAATATGATGGCTCCTTTATTATTATTGATTTGTATACCATGTTCCAGTTTTGCAGCCTATTTGTTCCTTTAGCTAATGTAGCAGATGAGTCTTACTAATAAGTTCTATTGAGCTTCCTATAAAATACTACAGATTATTAAGAACGATCAGTTTTTGTGTAATGCATTCTTTACACTGAAATGATCTTACGCATTTATCCCTATTAAACACAAAGAAGGGAAAAAAAGAGAACAGAGTTTTACCTGCCTTGGTTATTAGGAAGGGCCCAACCTCATTCTATAAATACCAAAGACTATTTTCCAGAATATATTCCATTATGTTCAAATGAAAGGAAATATCTATTCCTGTTCTGAAACACATTGAATTTACACGGCAGTGAAAACCCAGAGGAATTTCACCCATATCAGAGAAGGTAAGGGGCAGAAGCCTTTGGAGAACAGACGTTTCAACCCACCCCCAATCATGTGTGTGTGTGCAAACACATGCATGCACACATACACAGTCCGTTTTCCTACTGACAGTATTCAGGGGCAGAGCTGACAGAGCATGTAGACAATATACTGAACTCTACTACATGCAAGGGCAAACTGAGAGGTCACTGGAAGAAAAGACTTTCTGGGTTTTTAAGTGGGCATTCACATTTGTTGAGAGAGGTCCACAGTGGCTTCCAGAAATGACAAATCCACATAAACACTTGATTAAAAGACCGAAACGCGCCCCCCCCATGAGTGAAACAGCTTTTATTCCAAATAACTTCTTTAAAAGCTAAATATTACTCCTTTTTTTCTTTTTCTTAGAGAGAGAGAGAGAGAGAGAGAGAGAGAGAGAGAGAGAGAGAGAAAGCATGGGGAGGGGCAGAGAGAGAGAATCCCAAGCAGGCTCTGTGCTGAAAGCTGACGGGGCCTCAAACTCATGAATCTTAAACCATGAGATCATGACCTGAGCTGAAATCAAGTTGGACACCTAACCAACTGAGACATCCAGATACCTCTACAAGTTAAATATTATTCTTACTGAAATTCAAGAAGATGCTGTGTCATTCCAACAATACAAGATGCTAAGAAACAAGAGGGACTGAGAATAGGATATTTGAAAATAGAATACAATATTTTTTAATTAAAATATCAGTAGAGGCAATGAATTACATTCTTGAATAGTGTACATTAACACAAAAGCATGACAGTAGTTTATTTAATACTACATAGAAATGTTGAGGGAAAAGTAAGATATGGGGAGATAATGGATAGATCCAGGAAATCCAATGTCAATATAGTTTCTAGGTAATGGGAACCTACTGCAAGGGTCACTAAACTTTTCCTATAAAGGACCAGACAGTAAAGATTTGAAGGCTCTGCAGGCCATATGGTCTCTGTCACCATTCAAGTATGCCCTTGTGCATGAAAGTAATGAATGCGGTCGTGTTCCAATAAAACTTTATTTACAAAATAGGGAGCAGGCCAGATTTTCCCCATGCATGGCATTTTGCTGACCCCTGAACTATGGGATAGAGAGGAAATAATAATCATCAGTAACTTAGCATCATATTTAAACATAGGTCTGGATTCAAGCAGACCTGACTTTAAATGCCAGCTCTATTGCGTACCTGTGTGATCTCAAACACATTTATCCCTCTATCTGAAGTTTCATCTTTTGTTAGGTAAATTTCTTGCACGGTGCATAGCTAAGAGAAAGGCTTTATATAGTTCATATTATTAACATGGGAAAATTTAATGGCATATGAAGAAATGCATTTAATATATAAAGCATTAGTAAAAATCAATAAGAAAACGATAGACACCTAAATGTTTTAAAGGTGTTAGAATCAAGGAGCTGGCAATTCACAGAAGAAGAAATACGTTAAATTCTTAATATGGTAAAAATGGAATCTCACCAAGAATAAAATATACATATACCGTATATAATAATGATTGGATAAGAAAAGAAATTAAAACTTTCTTTTTCTGCTTTGGGTGTTAGTGAATATGTAAAGAAGTAAGCATGTTCATCTACTTGCAATGGTGATGAAAACTCATACAATTTGGAGGGCAAATGCGCACTTTCATTTCAAAGGCCACAAACACGTGCACACCCTTGGAGCCTTCGATTTCACTTCCAGAAATATATCCTATGGAAATAATTATGGATGGGAAAGAATTCACCTCAAAGATGCTTCTTAAAATTTTGTTGGGAATCATTACGAATAACAATGATAAACAATATTTATTTATTTATTAATTTATTTATTAATTAATGTTTATTTATTTTTGAGAGAGAGACAGAGAGACAGAGCATGAGCAGGGGAGGGGCAGAGAGAGGGAGACACAGAATCCAAAGTAGGCTCCAGCTCTGAGCTGTCAGCACAGCAGGGTTCGAACTCATGGACCATGAGATCATGACCTGAGGTGAAGTTGGGCGCCCCTAAACCATTTAAATATACAAGAGTAGAGTTTTTGTTCAGTAGTTAAGCCACAACAGATACTCAGCAAAACCCTTAAAATGATGTCCTAAGATTTATTTTTTTAGTCTTTGCCTTTCTGTATTTTCCAAATTTTCTATAATATTCTCATATAGTGAGAAAACACGATAGATTTTCTTTTTAAAAAAATTAAGGTTATTGGAGTACATATTGGAATTTTTGGTGGCACAAGGGCAAACACAGTGTATTCCTTACTTAATCTAAAACAGAATTTATTGTTTGGCCTTACTAGAGAACAGAGTGAATTTCATAGTTTATTTTACTTAATGTCTTACCAAAAAAATAGAGATATGGCTGGATTGAGGGTCGGCAGCAAGGTTGCCTGAACCAGTTTCTTTGTTTCTCTGCTTTCTTCTGTGTTGGCCTCATTTGCGGGCAGAGTGTGAGGTATAACAGACAAGAGAATTCCCAACTAACCACAAGGCTGGCTCATTCAAACTCCAACTTATGAGCCTGAGCTTTCATGTTGACCCAGTTTAAAATAGAACCCACCTCCCATACCTTCCCCCTGCCCCAGCTTTAATTTTCTCTATGGTGTTCATCAGTACTAGAATTCTAAATACTTGAGTAATTCTCCCTCCTCTGTCTCCCTTCATGAGAATACAGGCTCCTCGGTGGTATAAATTGTGTTTGTTTTCACTACAACATCTCAAGCACCTAAAACTTTTTTGCACAAAGTAAGTGCTCAAAAAAATACTTGTTTCATAAATGAATGAATGAATAAGGGTTAAAACAAAGGAGGAAAGCAAGTAAAAGATAACATTAGGGAGACTTCCCCAGTTAGAGAGCTTCCTAGCAGAGACCGCTGAGTCCCAATGATGGCTCACTCAAACCGTACCAACAGTAATTAGAGTAGTCATAAGGTACATGGGAGGTCACAGGAGGGACAGAGAAAGTAGGACTTCAGCTTTAGAACCCCTGGGGACACTGATAACGCTTCAAATACCTGAATTCTACCACCAACCAATCACAGAAGTAAAATCTGAGAGTGGGGCCCAGGAATGGGCCTCAGTGACCCTTGAGTAGGTTAAACTGTGTGACTCATTAGCAGAAGCATCACAGTCACTGCGGGCTGACCTTGGAAACGTGGACAGCTTGAAAACAGCTTACGAACTCATGTGTCTCTCCAGCAGAAAAGAAAGGCTGATGCTCCTCAGGGTTTGGATCTTGGTGAAAACCAAGCCTTCATTCGCTTCGCTTAAAATCCTTCCCCATTATTGCGAGTCTCAGGAAGGGCAGTATTGGCCGAGATGGCGAATGGGGAGGATCATTTAATAAGTTTATGGAAATTCAAAATAGGTGTGTAGTTACTCCTGTGTACTACTTATTTTAATCAAAGTATTTACCTTGACAATGGAAGATTAAATGGAACACTAATTAAGGAATTTCCTAATTATTCTTCCTTATTGAGGATATCCACGGCAGATGGGTGTTTAGCCCTGACAAGATCAATTGTGCTCCAAACAAACATGGTTGATTACTTGAGGGAGTCTATCAGGGCTTTTCACTGGCATCTGAAAGGGTTCCTAACTTTCTCCTAGTGTTTGCCCCACCTCCCTTTTTTATTTTTCTTTTTTAATTTTTTTTATGTGTATTCATTTTTGAAAGACAGAGACAGAGCACAAGCCGGGATAGGGGGGAGAGAGAGGGGGACACAGAATCTGAAGCAGGCTCCAGGCTCTGAGCTGTCAGCACAGAGCCCAACGCGGGGCTCGAACTCATGAACTGCGAGAGCATGACCTGAGCTGAAGTCAGAAGCTCAACCGACTGAGCCACCCAGGCGCCCTGCCACCTCCCTTTTTAAAATATGCAATCACAAATCTTGTGGAAGTCAAACCAGTCAAATAATCAGGATAACGTAAGGGACAGGGCAGGCATATCTAACTGATGGCAGGACTCTTGACAGCATTCCGTTATTAATCTTGTTTTCTTTTTCAATGTTTATTTTTGAGAGAAAGAGAGAGAGAGAGAGAGAGAGCGCAAGCAGGGGAGGGACAGAGAGAGAAGGAGACACAGACTCTGAAGCAGGCTCCAGGCTCTGAGCTGTCAGCATGGAACCAGATGTGGGGCTTGAACCCGTGAACTGCGAGTTCATGACCTGAGCCAAAGTTGGATGCTCAACCCACTGAGCCACCCAGGTGTCCCTGAACTTGGTTTAATAGAGGAAAACTTTATAGTTGCATGATTAGTAGGGGAAGATTCTGGAGACGTCTCAGCCAGTCAGTTTTTTTGTTTTTGTTTTTGTTTGTTTGTTTGTTTTTGACACAGCACATGGGGAAAAATAGGAGAATTTGGAAAATAACTTATCATCACTGTTCCAAAGTACATATGTGCTTAGTATAAATATATCACGTAGGTACAGCACACACACTGAAGCCAGTACAATCCATCTATATGCGCCTAGCAGCCAATTTTAAAATAATAATTAAAATGAGACAAAGGGCTAACTTCAACAGTGCTGACTGTTTGCTCCTGGCAGCCTTGGGACGAGCAGGAAATGGAAGGCATGAATCTCGCTCTCCCTACTCGGGTCTCAATCTTATGTCCCTCTCCTTGTGCGCTGATGATTCTAACGTGTGAAGTTGGGTTGCTTGTTGTTTGTTTGGTCCCTAAACACAAGTCACCTGCTTCATCTGATGTTCAGCCAAAGAAGTAGCAAGTGTTCCAACACTGAAGGAAAACGTGGCTGTGCTGGATTTCTGCAGATAAATTTTTAAGGCCAATTGTGATTGCACAAGACGTGTGCCTTATCTACCGACTAGAACTTAACCATCTCCTGTCACCCACACAAGCGCATGCACCCACACTTCTGTCTATACCCATCAAAATAAACCGTGCCCTTCAGCACCAGTTTTTAAGAGGAAGCGCCTCTCCTTTCCAACAATAGTCACAGGAAACATTCGCTCATTTGTAAGTATGGCTGGGTAGGCTGGGGGCAAAATTTGATCCACAGTTATTAGAAATATAGAGGGGGGAGTATATCTGGGAGAAAAGAGAAGAACGATAAGAATAAGGGCACTTGGCTGGCTCGGTCGGTGGGGCATGCACCTCTCAGTCTCAGGGTTGTGGGTTCGAGCCCCGTATCGGGTGTTGAGATTACTTAAAATCTTTAAAAAAATTTTAAAAAGGAAAGATAAGAATAAGATGTTTGTTTACTACCATTACAATTTGCTCTATCCGCAAACCCAAGTATGTATTAAATTCTACTTTAGGAATGTGCCAACAAAGGCTAGTTTTCCTTCTAGTATATGTGCTGCCCAAGCGAGCACTAGTTTTCCTTCTAAAACTGGAAGTGTGTTGGGGCATGAGGACCACATCTACCCACGTTGCTGAAGACTAGGAAACCAACTGAAACGGCAGTTTCTGAGAGGGGTTTCTTTGAAGAGTCCTCTTGTATGGATCATTAAAGGGCAGCCAGGAAATATTCTGACCTCTTGGTGATTATTATTCTGAGGAAGAATCTTGTTTAGCTTCAGAGCAGAACCACTTACTTTTTTTCATCATAACCATTAAAAAGTGATTCTTCTACACATGTTGACCTTCCTAGCAAAGCAAAGGAACTTCTGGGTGACCTTCAAGGGCATCAGAGCTCTGATACAAATCAAGAAAGAATGTTTCCCGTTATGTCTATCCACATAATTGTGCTTAATTTGCTAAAGGAAAAGAAGAAGCTCAAGTAAAATTATTTTAGATCCTTCCCATTTGCCTTTTGAATGCCCTGGTAAATGGAGATGTAATTCTGCAGGAAGGTCATTGCCATTGAAGCCCAGTCCAAGTCCGGCCTGCCTCCTAGCTGTTAGCAACAGGGCTGATAGCTAGTTACAGGTCTGAAGGGATACACAAGTGGCCTGCATTCTGCTAGGAGACAGCTGCCCGCATCACAGCATGAGCCTTTGTAGAGTCTCAAATCAATCTCAGAACCCTGCTTCCAGTGGTTTGGGGAAATGGGTGCCCCATCGTTCTCCACTGCTTTTCAGAAAGACTTCTCCTCCCTTCTCATTAAAAGTAACATAGTTACAGGGGCGCCTGGGTGGCGCAGTCGGTTAAGCGTCCGACTTCAGCCAGGTCACGATCT